>NC_061114.1:183902895-184193324 GCF_002878395.1 Capsicum annuum
TATGAGTGGTCCTGATTTGGTATTTGAGGCTATGGAAAAAGTTTAGTTGATTAGGGAAAGGTTAAAAACTGTATAGAGTCATCAGAAGTCATATGCGGATGTTAGAAGGAGAGACCTTGAGTTTGAAGTTGGTGACCTAGTGCATCTGAAAATTTTACCCATGAGGGGGGGTGAAGAGATTCGGAAAGAAGGGGAAGCTTAGTCCCCGTTATGTTGGTCCTTACAAAATTCTTAGTTGTGTTGGTAAGGTAGCCTATGAGGTCGAGTTACCTTCTGAGTTGTCCTCTGTTCATCCAATATTCCATGTCTCCATTCTTAGAAAGCATATTAGCAATGCGGTGGTTGTGGATTCCTCAGTGAGTACTGACATTCAAGAAAATCTTTCTTTTGATGAGATTCCTGTTGAGATTCTTGATTTCAGTGTTTGAAGACTAAGGAACAAAGAAGTTCCCTTGGTCAAGGTGTTGTGGCAAAATCAATCAGTTGAGGGTGCAACTTAGGAAGCTGAGGCGGATATGCGATCCAAGTACCCGCATCTATTTTTCGCGAACTCCGATCAAGCCGAAGGTACCGTTCTTTCCTAAATCATGCACTTTTCGTAAAAGTTGCAGCAGTTCAGCTGTCTTTTATTATGTGTTCAACTGTAGTTTCTTGAATTTATGCATTCTATGTTGCATTCGGAGTGAGAAATGATGTGGTGATGAGTCTAACGAATGGTTTCAGTTGTATGCTCTATTCCCTATCTAATCTTGGCATATGTAGCATCATTCGAGGATGAATTTTTCCAAGGGGGGATGATGTAATACCTCGGGAGATTTTTTGTTGAAGTTTTGTGCGTAAACGTGTTGGGTTCTATCTTCTAGAATGAATTATTAATTTTCCATGTGGAATGTCTTAGATTATGACCCACCATTGCGTAGAGTATCGAATAAGCTTTCCAACGATATGTGGATCATCCAAAAATGGACACTCGAGTGATGAGTTATGAACATTCTGATCGAACCGCCAATAGTAGTGAACAGTAAAACGTTCAAGAAAAAGTACTGAGGCCTGGTGTATTTTTGCTCCAACTTTAAATGATCATAACTCCTTCCAATGAAATTAGTTTCATCTAATTTGTCTATCGGAGAAAAAAGTTAAGGTCGATCTACTTCAGCCTATCAAAAGTAAATTTTTGGATCAACTTCAAATGATTATAACTCCATCTACACAAGGATCTGGGTGAGATACTATATATCAACGGAAAGAGATGAGAGTTCTCTTTCTAATGAAATTAGTTTAATCCAATTTGGTTATCGTAGTAAATCATTACGGTTGATCTACTTCAGACCATAAAAACAGTCCACCAAAGGACAGATTCGAGAATTATTTGATTTTTAGGGGCGTTTTGGTCATTCCCCCTCACCCAAAATCCATCCAAACCCTATATTAAAGCCTATTAGAAGCATTATATGTTATATTTCATCAAATTCCCTCAAAAATAAAACCCTAAGCTCCTACATCCAACTTTAAGAACCTCCAAAGTTCACCTTTAATTCTGCAAATTTATTCAAGATTCCAAGTTCCTAGTTCAAGAACTCAAAGAACCATGATTCAAAGGCGCGATAAACCTCTCAAAAACGAGTATCGATCTAAATTTCATAATTCAAGGTATGTGGGGTTTTTCAAAATGAAGTCTTTTTTGTTCTTGCACCCAAAAGTAATTTTCTTTACAAAGGCATGATTTTTATTTGATTTTTACAAATTTGAAGCATGAACCCATATCTTATGATGATTATTGTGAAATCTTGATGTTTACAATTTTGAAATATGAATTTACATGTGTAGAGATATAAAGCATGAAACTTGAATGATATTTATCATGATTTTGATATTTGGGTCGTGAATCCCCATTGGAAATTGTGTTTTCCTTAGAAAGTGTGTGTTATAAGCACGTTGATGTAGAATATTTGAGATATTTTGAATGATTTGACCTTTTGGTCTTAATGGAGTTCTTTAGAACTCGAGTGTGAAAGAAATCCACAATGTGGTTGATTTTGATAGATGGGAAGCATGATGGCTCCTGATGTATGTTTATATATTACTGGAATTGTTTTGTTAAGGATTGTCTTTGAAATGATCTAAGCTAAGTTCGGTAGAAATATTTATCAATGAGTGGGAGGTATAAGGCGACCTTACTTCTGTAGAACTACGTACCCCCGCAAGAGTGAGCCTGAGGCTGATTCATATAGTGATCACTAGTTTGTATGGATTTGATATCGATAGTCCTACTCTGATGGAAAGGATAGGATGGCTCTCCCCAACGTGGGTTGTATGTTGGACTCCATGTAGCTCACATGGTTTATGTCGGTTATAGGATCTCCCAGCGTGTGTGTTTCTTTGTGTCTATGGTGAATAGTGAAGGGATTTGAAAGTGGAATTGTGAAAGTTATTCTTTCGAAAGATTTAAATGATATTTTGATTATGAGAATTGATATTCTTGATGAACTGAAAGTCATTGAAAAATTATATGATGACTCACAGGTGTTATTGTACTTATTGCATCCTCTCATGATTATGATGATTTTCTTTGGGCTATGTGAGTCTTTCATACATCCTGCATAAGGGAGGCACTCAGGTGGGTGATTGAGGGATCGAAGGATAAGTTTCTTGATATATTGGAACCGACGACGAGCAGGCCAATCACTGAAGAGTGCCAAATAGTTACGAGTGACTTACACAAATATCTAGAACTCGAGCAGAGGTTCAATGAGTATAAATTGGCCTGGATAAGCAAGCCTCTTTTTTCTTATCTACCAAATATAATAAGGGAGTTTTTTGCCAACTATTGGCTCTAATAAAGAAGGATTATACCAAAGGAATAAAGATATAAGACTTGCCAAACAGGGAAACTATGTTTAAGAAATGAAAAAATGACTCGATGTTTCAGATGTGAGTCACCAAACCTCAAGCCTACCACATACAGTCAGTGCCAACCCTCGATACTTCTGCAGTTCCCATAGGTATGCCACTGCCCATCACTACTTATATACCGCCTAGTGCATCTACAGGATCAGAGTCTATGCCACCAATGGGAGGAACAAATTATTCAGAGTACAGGTTGACACAGGAAAAATTTACCAAGTCAGTTAAGCTACAAAAGAAGTTTAAAAAGCAGCTAGACACATGGGCTTCACAATTCAAGCCTTTTGTTAATCAAATTGTGGCTGAGGCAATCTGTCCATTTCAAAATATTCAAATAATGATGGACCATATGGAAGAGAGAATCAACAAAAGGCTGGATGCAATATCCATTCTAGATCTTGCTAAGTTCATGAAAGAATTTAAACAAGCAGAGGTGAACATAGAAGAGTTGAAGAGCAAGCAGTCACAATAGCCGATCTTTGATCCTACTTTGGTGATAATCAACAAATTTTAAAGTATCATTGACTTGATGGGGAAGCCATTAAAATACAAATGCAAGAAAGTGGATAAAAGTGTAGGTAAAAGAATGGATAGGAAAGCTACCAGAGGGAGAAGAAGAGAAGCAGTCACACCAAAAAAGAAAAAAGATTAAGATATAAAAAAAGAAAAAAAAAAGATTGAGGAATGATAAAGAGAAAAGAAGGAAGAAAATAGAAGATTAAGTTGCAGGAGTGTCTACCAGTTCTGCCCCAAGCAAGGGGGCCCAGTTCTGACCCTGCTCAGGATGTGATACCTCTAACTTCGGAGGAAAATATAGTGAGTGCCCCAACCACCATATGGGTCAACGTTGTTGTAGGTAAGGCCACTGGAGCCTTACAATATTTCACTGATGCCTCATCTAAATAAGAGGCTTTACAAGTATTTCCCACCTCGGTACTTTACTTTTATACGTAGAGGACAATACATTTAAGTTTCTATGGGTGTGGTTGTACATGTACCATGGGGTATTTTTCTGCGATGTTCTTTTCCTCCCGTGCGCTATCTAATAGAACCGGCAAGTCTAAGATTGCATCTCTTTTACTTAGGTTATGATGTAATTATTTGTTTGTTAATTTTTATTTATAAAGTTAAGTATCTTTTACTTTAGCATATTTTTGGGTATATGGATGATTAATGATGTTGACATAAGGCTATGAACATGTTTGTATGATTATTTACTCTTGTCATTTATAATATGTGAGAAACCTTTAGTGATTCTGTGATTCGCATTAACATGTAAAATATGAACGATCATATGATGAAAATCACAACAGTAGTAGAATGAGTTTGACTCAGTTGCCTGTGTGTGCGAGTATTTATGTTAGTTCCTGCATAGTGTAGTTCCTAGAACTTTCCTGGTTCATTGATTCTATTTTGTGGTTGATGCAATAAAATGTGATAGCAGACCTACGATGTGTGAGCAAATGCTAACACATTTGAGGTTTTTAACTGAGAATAATAGCAATGTCTTAAGTAACTTTTGTCCTTTTTAATTATTTTCTCTTTGATATTACAGTAAAAGTTAACATGCATGAAAATACATGAAATCTACATCAAGAAGGATGATTTTTGGTGAAAGATGCAAGAAATTAAGTGTTGAAGATTTCTTCTGACAACTTGGTCTGATAAGATATCAGATCTGCGATAAGCTATTAGACCATGTTGTCACACATAGGCAGAGAACAAGAAAATTGAAGATTTTTTGATGACATATTCTGATAAGCTATCAGGTCTCTGATAAGCCATCAGGCATGTTATCATTAAGAAGTAGAAGGCAGAAATTGGAAGCAAGGTCTGACAACAAGTTTGATAACTAATAAGACTTGTGATACTTCATCACACAAGTCATCGGACAGATGAAGAGGACCTAACGAAATTCTCTGTTAACTTATTAGATTTGTGATAAGTTATCAGACATGTCGTCACCTAAATGAATACAAATAGCAGCTTGTAGGGTTCATTGAGGGGGGCATCATCTTGGACATCTTGAAACGGCTGGAACTCATTCCAAAGGCCAGTTTACCTCTTTATTGTCTTTTAACTAAGAATTCAATTTTCAATTCTTTGATTTAGTTGTGGGATATTCTTCTTGAATTTGGGAAGAGAATTAATTTCTGACTACATCTTTTGTAAGTTTAATCACTTTGAATTATGAATTTAGTTATTTTTATCGCTTTCTTTCTCATGCGGAGCTAAAACCCACAACTAGGGTTATCGGATCTATGATTATTCCCCCATCGATTTAATAGTTGGTTAGGGTTTGAGTGATTGTAGGGAAATCTTGATAATTTCTTGGTTATGATTGTTATTTATTGGTTGCAAACAATAAATTCTGCCTTATGTTGATTTGCTCAAACAGAGAAATAAACTAAAGGTAGCTAATTATCAACGAAAATTTGGGAAGGTTAAGTTCTCATCTAATGATTAATGTTTTAACAAGATTGATCAACTCAAGATAAAATCAGTATGAATAGAATGTTTTCCTAAGTTCGAGAGAGTTAGGGAGTTCAACATCTAGGTAGGTTGAGAGACACTTAGATGGACTGTCACAACTGATAATTTGGTGTTTCCAAGAGTCATGAGAATCTAGTACTACAACTATTATTCAATAAGGGGTTAATAATCATGGTGATCATAACCCTAGTTTCTCTCTATCATTGATTGAACCATTGAAATTTTAGTTTTGAACTCTATAGCAAATTAAAACTTTTACATTTGTTAGATCATTCAAAATCCCTATTTTATCTTTTTGTATCATTTGTTTAAATTTAACTTGTATCTTTAGTCTCAAATTAGTTTAATTTCCACTCACATTGTTTCCTGTGGATTCGACCCCGACTCTAAAGTTGGGTAAATATATTGGCAACAATTGCCTTGCACTAAATTGAAGTGTAAGTTGTTTGTTCTAAAAAATGGCACCATTTCCGGGGAACAATTTGGCGTATTGAGTTTGTTTGGAATTTTTGTTTACTTCCTTGAATTCAAACTTGTAAATATTTGTTTAGTTTATTTTTATTTTATTTTATTTTTCTCACACCTTTCTTGAGATGTCAACCTGGATAGCTAGTTTTTTGAGTGATGACGATACTTGTGACGATTCTTATTATTATTGTAGGGGGCCATATTTTGAGGCTTGCTGTCCAGATTTTCCTAAAAGTGCTTCGACCAGACCTTCACAATATGATGCGGATATATCCTACTTACTGTAACTTGGTGTTTGGCTTGTGTTCAAAATGATAATACTAAAGATATGTGTGCTATCACGATTCAAGCAAACAAATTGATGAAATGAATTTTAGAGAATCAAGGACAACTGTGGACAGAGCTAAAGGAGTTACCACTCCTACCATATATACAGTGGCTAAACAAAGAATAATATGAGAAGGACATTAGCCAATTTGAGGAGAAAACTCAAGAATTGCAACCACTCGATTGTCATCTTGATCTTGAGACTGACGTTGAAAAGGTGAATAAAAGTGAGTGTGTAGTAGATAGTGTATTTTGAAGTAGAATAGGTTGGGCCTCACTCGAAGCATTTTTCCACATTATGTTTAGATGATATCTTGTCTGTGGAATAATCTAAAATAGTGGAAGAGTGTGAAGATAAGGAGCAAGAATCCTATATTCTTTATTTTACACTTGATAAGCAACATAAAAACACATCTCACTTTAAGGACGAGTGGTTTACCACACTCAATCTAACACTTGACTTCTTAATTTTTGTACCACCCCTATGATCAAGGCAAGAAGATGGACTCTAAGTTGGGGGTGAAATTCATATCCTTAAGGTAGAGTAAAAAGCTGAGTTGGGTCGTACCGCTACATTAAATCAGGTGCTGCTTGGGAGGTAACCCAAGGTATTTTGTTGTTTGTATTCGTATTATATGATTGACATCAGATCTTCGTACCTATGGTGCCACAGGTATGTTTCTAAATCTCTTGTTTTGGTTTGACGTATTGGTGACATTGCATGATTTTAAGTGAGGGTGGGGATACTTGTGGGTGCTGATGTCCTCTTGGGGTTTTTGTTATCGTGCCTCTTTTTCCCATAGTCTTGTTCCTAGTAGAGCCGGCATGTTTAGGCATATTGTGATTTCTTGTAAAATATTGCAGTTGACTAGGAGAAATACAAGTACCTCAGGCTGTTAACATGTTTTTGTTTATTTTTGAATACCTCTATAATGGTCTATTTTATAACTGTGTGATATGCATTTATATGTGACCACTGTGCATCTTGTTATGGCATTAGTACTAGTTACATGATTACCATTGCCAAAAAATTGGATGAACCGAATGGTTAGGAGTGTGTGATGTACCTTTGTGCCATATGTGTGTGAGTTACTACCTAGTTCTCGCTGTGTGTTAAATCCAGAACTTGCCCGGTAGGTCTTGCCTTGGTTTTAGGATAACGGTTAGGAAATGATCTTAGGTCGTTGTTGATATTAGTCCACTTTTAGCCCAAATGACCTTCCATGTGTAAATAATATCCCTTGATCTAGATTTTGAGCCTGAATTCCTATTCTTTTTATTATACCTATCACCTTCCTATTTGTATCACAATGAACATATTTTGGCCCTAGTCCTCCTTTGATATTAGGCATCTTCACTAAGGCAAATGGCCTAAGTTAAGGGTTTATCATAGGGGTACGTGACGTAAAATGAGTATGAAGAAAAGTAGAATAAAAAAAATTTAAAAGCTGGGTGCGGTAGGAAAAGAACAAGAAAAGAAAAATTGTGAAAAAAAAAGAAGTCATTGTAGAAAGGACTGCTCCCATCCTGAATATGTGTGATCAAGAAAACAGAAGAATAGAAAAAGGTTAATAAGTGACACCCCAGAAGCTAGTTTAGTGTCAAGGATGCTTAGTCACTTTAAATATCATCGAGTATCATACCATCCCCTAGCCTACATTACAAGCCAAAGAGATGACCTATAGTGATCCTAGCTGACCTGTCTGAAAATCTTAGTAATGAAAATAAGGGCAAGCCTATGGTATTTGGGATACATTTATTGGAACTTATTCTGAGAGTAATGTTTTTTGATTGTCACCATGGTTACAGATATGATGTTGGATAAAAGTGAAGTGGGACTACTTTGTAGTGAGGGCACACTGGTTACGTTGCTAGTTACTAACTTGTTTGGATAGTGTAATATTAGTACATGCATGGTTTCGATTACTGAATTGATTCCATATCTTGATTCCTACGTGACACACTGTTGTTATTCAATAATATACATAGTTATTTTTAAATTAATTGACCATAGAGATGGTGAAGATGTTTTGAGATAAAATGGATGGTTGACTGCCGAATGCACTTTGTATCCTCTTGGTTGTGTTTTAGTTGCATGAGGAAAAGCAATTGTTTTAAGTTGAGGGTGCTGATGTGTCAGCAGATGCTAACACATTTGAGGATTTTAATCAAGAATAATTTCAAAATCTTAAGTAACTTTTGTCATTTTTGATTGTTTTTTCTTTTATATTGTAGTAAAAGTCAAGATGCCTGAAAATACATGAAAGCTCTATCAAGAAGGATGATTTTTGGTAAAAGATGCAAGAAACTAAGTTCTGAAGATTTCTTTTGACGACTTGGTCTAATCAGCTATCAGACCTGTGATAAGCTATCAGACCATGTCATCACACATAGGCAGAGAATAAGAATATTAAATATTTTCTGATGACATATCTTGATAAATTATCAGATCTCTGATAAGCCGTCAGGAATGTGGTCACTCAGAAGCAGAAGGAAGAAATTAGAAACAAGGTCTGACGACAAGTCTGATAACTTATCAGACTTGTGATAAGTCATCACACAGGTCGTCATACAGATGAAGAGGACCAGATGACATTCTCTGATAACTTATCAGATTTGTGATAAGTTATAAAACATGTGGTCACTTAAAAGAAAAATTCTAAATTCTTAATTTCGAATTTTTCTTAAGTTACGGATATAAATAGCAAATTTTAGGGTTCATTGAGGAGGGCATCAGCTTGGATATTTTGAAACGGCTGGAACTCATTCCAAAGTCCAATTTACCCTTTTTTGGTCTCTTAACTTATAATTCAATTTTCAATTCTTTGATTTAGTTGTGGGATATTCTTCCTGAATTTTGGAGGGGAATCAATTTCTTACTACATCTTTTGTAAGTTTAATCACTTTGAAATATGAATTCAGTTATCGTTATTTCTTTCTTTCTCTTGTGCAACTAAAACCCACAACTAGGGTTGTGGGATCTATCATTATTTCTCCATGGATTTAATAGTTGGTTAGGGTTTGAGTGATTGTGGGGACATCTTGATAATTCCTTTGTTGTTATTGCCATTTATTGGTTTCAAACAATAAATCCCACCTTATGTTGATTTGCTCGAACTGAGAAATAAACTAAAGGTAGCGAATTATAAACGAGGATTTGGTAAGGTTAAGTTCTCATCTAATGTTAATGTTGTAACAAGATTAATAAACTCGAGATAAAATCAGTATGAATAGAATGTTTTCCTAAGTTTGAGAGAGTTAGGGGATTCATCATCTAGGTAGGTTGAGAAACAATTAGATGGACTGTCGAAACTGATAATTAGGTGTTTCCCACAAGTCATGAGAATCTAGTACTACAACTATTATTCAGTAAGGGGTTAGTAATTGTAGTGATAATAACCCTAGTTTCTCTCTATCAATGATTTGAACCATTGAAATTTTATTTTTGAGCTCTGAAGAAAATTAAAACTTTAACATTTGTTTGATCATTGAAAACCCCCATTTATCTTTTTGTATCATTTATTTGAATTTAACTTGTATCTTTAGTCTCAAATTAGTTTAATCACCACTCACATTGTTCCATAAGGGTTCGACCCCGACTCCAAAGTTGGGTAAATATATTAATAACAACTGCCTTGCACTAAATTAAAGAGTAAGTTGAACGTTTTCAACCTCCGTGTACTTTCAGTCCACTTAACCAAAATAACTAACCCCACTAAAAAGATTTTTCCCTTTTTGAATCCTTTTTGAGCCTATGTTACTTTTCTTCATTTCTGATAACTCTACTTAACTCTCTTTAGGCTGTTAACACTTAGCTTTGGCCCTGGTCCAATGTTGGACATTGTGTACCTTAACTTCGCAAAACTTCTAAGTTGAGGGTGGCTTCTATAAAGATGTTAGCTATCTAACGAAAGTGGTCCAGAGTTAAAAAAAATAAAGCATTTGATCTTGATCTACTTAAGATATTGTGCACCTTAGCGTACTGCATCAGCATAAGTTAAGGGTGGGTTATGCTTATATATAAAAAAGGGTGGTGAGGGAAAAGTGTAAATGAATAAAGGAGATTGTAAATGAGCTGATAAAGTAGTAGTTGGTGAGAAGAATTCAAGGGCAAAGAGTGTTAAGTCTTAATGTTGAGTTACTCTTTAAAATATTTGTCCTAACCTAGCCCCGGAGCCTCATTACAAGACTGAAAAAAACCTACTTTATCTTGGCGAATCAACTATAATGGAGGATTAGATGATAAGGGTAAGCCTATGGGTGTGTGTACTATGTTTGTAACTTCTTTGATGAGTGTGAGAGTCTGGGTTTTCATCCACGGGATATAATGAGTGGTGGATTTTGTTGATTATGTGGGAAACTTGAGTTACACTATGTTTTGTTGATCTCTATAGTATATTATATCCATGTTATGTGTGTACTGAATTTTGAACAATGCCGATTGTAGATCATGATATGTTGAGCCCATATGAGTGAGATGACAAGTAAATGGTTGTGTGAAGTCTAGTTCAATAGTTGATTTACTGTCATTGTATTGTTCATGTATGCAATTTGGTGCTGAGTTGCTTGAGGAAAAGCAATTGTCTTAAGTTTAGGGTGTTGATGTTCCGACTTTTGACGAAACATTTTTTATCCTTTTCAAGGGATAATTGTACGTTTAAAGAAACAAATGTTGTATTTAATACTGGATTTCAATGTTTTTAGGTCAAGGAGTTAACTGAAGAAGAAACTAGGGAAATTAGTAGAAAAAGAGCACTGATGGTCGAACTAGAGGACCGTCAGCCATGCGATGGACCGTCAGAGTAAACCAGAAAGAATCAAATAAGGGACCCCTATGATGATCTAAGTGGGGGACCGTTGAACACCCGACAGACCACCATCTTCGCCGTCGGGCTGAAATAGAATGTGAACTTTCAAAAGGTCAAGTGACGGCTACTGCGATGGAAAGTCAGGCCAGCAACTGTATACCAACATGACCGTGAACCCTTAACCAGAAGATGCCATTTCGGGACAACTCGTGATGGTTCATGCTACGGACCGTCAGGCTTTCGACGGGCTATCGTCTTGACCATCAATTTGGATGCGGCTTTTATGGAGTTTTAATTTTGAATCCCGTACCTGGAAATATATTAATATCCTATTTAGGTTTTATTTAGGTATCTTTTATGATATTACTATCTGTGAACATTATTGTAACGTAGTATTCCCTGAGATTCAAGCTAGAATTGTAGATCTATACATTTTATGCCTATTCTCTTTTGAAAATTAAAGAACAAATCTTCTATTTAATGTAAGTAATTTCTGAAATATTTTATGAGAAACATAATGACTTCTTCTTCTTCTCCTATTGAGATGTGTTGCTAAGCTCCCATAACTAGGGTTATGGGAGACTTGATGTGAACAAATGTTTAGGGTTGTGAAAACATTTTATTTCAATGGTTAACTGAAGTTGTATAAACCCTTCTTGACAATAATGACCTTAACCCCCTTTAATTTGGAACCTTTGATCAATAGTCTAGTAACAACCACAATACTTAGTGAACACAGTATTCCGTGGGATTCGACCCTAACCTAGTTGGGTTATATATTTGACAACGACTGCTTAATCTCTCATAAGAGAGGTGTAATTTGGGCGTATCACACTACAACACCAAATTGAAATGCCTGATCTAAAATGCCCCAACCAAACCTGTGGATGGGTAGGTATTCATATTCCAAATCTATCATAACTTCTAAATAGACATTCCACGACATCAAATAAAAACTGAACCAATAAGCCTCTATCAATCCCAACCACCCAAATCAACTTTAGTATCCAAATCTGACATATACATGCTGAATCATACTGAGCTAGAATCAAGACATAGATGAAAAATAAAACTACCATTGGGATAACCATCGACTGAAAACACAAAAAACCAACTCTATAAATCAGCTAGAGGGTACAAAATAAAATCATGCCAAAGGATGAATCACTGGCTTAAGATGCAAATAACCTATTCCATAACTGCTAGAGGGCATGAACTATCAAAACATACTCAAAACTCCCTAAGGTTGCAATCCATACTAGTAAAGGCAAGAACTCTGGAAACTCAGATAAATACAATTAAACTAGAACTAACCAATCCAACACTCCATCTCAGAATTAAATATCCATAGGCACCTATCAGCAAGGAGAAATACTACACAAAGCCTCATTAGGTATAGTAAACTTTGAAATAAGGAGTTTCTAAATCAACAAAAGTAGGAAAATCATAGATTAAAAAAACTATGAGTCACCTTCCCAAGGAATAAAATACCAATATCGACTTCAATGGCAAGGTCAAGATCATTACCATAAAATGAACGAAAAAACCCAGGATAAAGAACTTTTAATTTTTCAACTCAAGCCACCTACCTCTAACTCTCCAACTTCACTTTAGACAAAAACCACATAATGATAGTAAAGGACCACCTAATCTCCATACTAATAACAAGGGAAAACTATCACAAGGAGATGAACCCAAAAAACCTAAGAGAAGAATCCACAATATCACAATCTTAATATAAATATTACTATTGGGTAATGAAATAGCCATAAACGAAGAATGGACCGTAGATGGGTCAAGCTCAAAAATAGTCTAAATAGGAGGTGATAGCCACTAGGGCAACCTTTACAACCCAGGAGGAAAGTCTAAGAATCTAAGAATTAATAATTGTCAATATAACAAAATTTCAAACTCTCGAGTCATATTAAACCACAGAAGGTCAACTTATCTTTGATACCATAATACATTCCCGAACCAATATAGCACATCGAACCAATAAGTAATATAATGTACTTCTCCATGATATGGGAAAAATCATCAAATCGAGCTATATCTACTCAAGCGACCGAATAAGAACACAAAGAATAAAATTTTAACTAGATAACACTAGTCTAAACAACAACCCTGCGAGGTTAAATTACATCAACTAATAATATCAAATAATATCAATAGCCTCAAGTAGCGATAACAATAGTAACATCAATAATATCAATAGGCGGTAGAAAATTTAACATCAAAATCATGTACCACCTAAGAGACATAATAAGACTAATATGCCTAGATAAGTGGGACTCGAACCCAAAAGCTACACCTTTAGGGATAAAATATCAATAGAGATCTACTCTATCAATTAATAAAATAAATAAACTACAGAGTAGTCATAATATCATGAATTCATTAACAAGACACAGAATAACTAATATGAACTCATCAAGCAATACATTCATCAATGGTTATGAAAAACCCAAATACATATAATAAAAGATAAATGCAGGAAATAAAAGCACACCATCATGATGAAATCCACAATCACATGTCTAATGGTTATAGGGAGAATAAATCTAAATGGGTCCAAACATGGATCGACTGACTAAATTATCAACTGAGGCTCCAACGCACTAACTCTAAATTAATATGCCACAATATCATAAGGATGATCGAAACAAGATAACTAACTAGAAATCCTATATCGTGGACACTCTCTCGATTAGTAACAAATATCCTTGTAGTAGTAATAAACTCCTGTTGCTCTAGTCCTGGCGAGCAACATGAACTAAGCCCCAATTCCTGGCCAACTGACACTGAGATATAACACTAGTATTATGTCCATACTTCTTGCAATCATAATCTAACTCGGGAACACTAGGCTGGCGAGGAATTCATGCTAACTTTGTCTGTTCACTAACTCACACCTGGAGCACTCTCTGAGCCAATCAAATCTTGCAACAACCAAAACAAAATCTTAAATAAAATACAAATAAATCTATATTTATGTCATGACATCTTACCGCAACCCTCATAAGTCCCAATAATACTCTCTCTATGGCCTTTTCATAATGAGCAATCCGAGGGGAAAAAGGTCTAGCTGCTATCAGGTGCCCCAATACCAAATAGAGTGGCAATGATATTCCTCTAATGACTCTACACCCAACGCCTACATAAATGGACGTAGCATAGGAAAAATGACTGGCCCACTCAAGAAATTCAATCTCATACTTAAAAATTTGTAAAGAACACAGAAGAACACCAATAGGCCCAACTCTGGTAATTGAAATACTCAATGAATCAAATATGATCCATGGATGAGAGGGATATACAACATGACATAGACCCCTAATACTAAAACCCTAAGGGCTAAAGTTGCATAAGCTTAACTTGAGCCTAAGCTAGCCCTAAATTTGTAATACCCCGTATTTCCATAACCTAGATTAACCCTCAGGACATGGGTAATCCTAGATAAATTTTTTGAAATACTCAATAATTTTAAAATTTGAGTCTACCATTGCGTAAGAAATTCAATTAACTTTCCAATAATATAAAATTTGAGTAAATCCAATAGCTGGGTAAGAAGTTATAGTAATTTTAAGTTTAACTCATTAAACATCGTGATTCAGGCCAGTAGTGCATCACAGAGTGTGTCAAAATAGAAATTGTCAATTTTCAATGTTGTTCTGCGATATTGGCACGTCGCACCATAGACCCAATTCGCAATTGGAAATTTCTAGAGTACTAATGCGATCCTACCACATCGTAGTGCACTTTCTGCTCATGAGCAATATGGAAACACGATACCAACATGTCCCTCCACCATGAAATTTCCCTATCGTCATTTTCCAATAGCCTAGCATGATAGTGGCGCATCACACCAGGGGTTAGAATTGGGAAAATTTTTCAAAAAATTAAAGTTGCACCCAAGGTAAAAACAGTCTTTTCCAATGATTTTATTCTCTCCATATGTGGGATTTAAGCCTTAAAACGCGTAAAACCCTTCATTATTCTCTTTTCTCCAGAATGAAAAGGTAGTTCTCTTTTAAGAAAATAAACTCTAGTCCATGAATCAAGGCAATCCCAAAAATTTCTCCGTAAACTCATCAAATTAAGGTATGTTAGTGTTCATACATGGATCCTTACCTTCCATGGAGCCCAAGAATCCTTTTTCAATATACAAAATTTATGATTTATGATTTCCATATTTGAATTAGATTGAATTCATGTTCATGATGTTGTTGAGTTTTAATCCATTATTTAGATTACAAATTCCAAGAATTGATCTTAGTATATGTTGAATAATATGATACTCATGATAAATCATTCAATTTTCAAGTTTATTGTTGTAACCATGTTAACCCTAAGTGTTTATGACTTAATGAACCAAGTATGCTTCTTATATGTTTGGTAAATTGTCTGTGAGAATGAAATAATGCCATTATAGCATGCTAACATATTTTCCCCATTCATGTACAAGTTAATGCATTACAATTATTTGATGGAATGTCTCTATGATTGAATTATGACTAAATGATCATTGTTATATTAGTCAATATTAAACTTTGTTTTACTTTTCATGCTATCGAGTCCTGGGTGTATTTAATAACCAATAATTTAGTTGTTTACCTTGAGCTAGTGTCAGTTAAAGAATAGTATCATTCATATCACAATCAGTAGTACTCTTAGTCAGTTATAGAACTCAACAGAATTCAGTTAGTTACAGAACTTAGGAAAAACTTAGCAATCTTAGGATCAGTCTAGTTCAGTCCAGTATAAAAGTTTTGTATCTTTCAATTGGGAGTAGGATTTAGCACCGAGTGAACCAACGATGGGGGCTCACTTGCCTGCAGAGTGTGCGATCCTTAAAAGCAATCCTTGCATTCCATAACTACGTATCCAGCATTGGTTAAGATATCAAACTTGTTAGTTGAGGGTTGATGAGGTGTTCCAACCTGTCAGATAAAGGTACCACCATTCTCATTCAGGGAACCTACTAGTAAAGGGTTACTCTTTAGCTTGTCTTTACGTGTGGCACAGTACTGGAACCTTTTCAATTGGGGTTACAAACTGGATGCTAGCTCAGTCATCTTATTTAGGGCATGTCGATTAGATGATTACCTCTCACAATTTTAAGTTTCAGTCTTAGTCTTTAGAATAGAACTCAATTTAGTTCTACAGAATCAAGACTATTAGATAGAGTCACTCAGTTATCAGTAATACAGATTATCAGTGATCTCAGATTATCTGTATATTGAGTTATTAGGTATTATATTTAGTTTCAGTATACCTAGCTATAGTATACATAGTATTTTTAGTAGTTATAGATCCTATATGTATGCATAATCCAACTCTTGTATATTATTCAGTTAGTTATTTGTTCATGCTTTTGAGCCAATACATTCAGCCTTATCTCATTTAGCATACTAGTACATTCACACGTACTAACCACATACTCATTTCTTGCGTTATGATGTTTCATATCATTAGTTCGAACGCTCAGGATCCTGACTTGTGTTTAGCTAGATTCAACCAACAGTAGCAAATTTAGTAGTGAGTACCCATCTATCAAGGATATTCTTTTATTTTAGTACTCCAGTTTAGTAGTATTTTAGTAGATAGAGTTAGTTGGGGGATTACCCCATCAACTCTACTTTCAGACAGATTCAGTTAGAGGCTTTTCAGATAGTATTCTATTTTACATATATTATATTTTCTCAATATTTTAGATGTTTTGAACCTTATGGAATTTCAGCCCATTATTCTGCATTTATGTTAGTATTATTGTCCAGTGCTCACAGTAGATATCATTCATGGGTTAGCTCCACGTCCTTTGGGGTTGTAAGTATTGTGTGATGACTAGGGGGTAGTATTGTGTCATTACAAACTTGGTATCAGAGCGTAAGGTTCAATAGAGTCCTAGGGAGTCTGAAAAGCTGTATCGCGTAGAGTTTTATGCATGGGTGTGTAGTGCACCACACTTATAGATATGAGGCTATAAGATGTTTTTAGGAAAATTTTCCCTTCTTTTTCTATTTATGTCATGCGAGTGAGCATAAGCTCGAGTAAATTTCTCAGTGTAATCTACTTCTTTCTTTTGATTACTGAACATGCCTTCCCAAAGGACTAATGAAAGAAGAACTGGAAACTAGTCAGCCTCTCAGCCCATTTAGGCAGATCCCCTAGACGAACATGTCTCTCACGCAGAATTCAGAGCTTTATTCACTATTCTAGCCATTTCAGTAGTATATTAGAATGAACGGACAGCTGCAGTTTTGGCTAACCCAGTAGCTAATATTGCTGCAACCAAAATTTAGGACTTCACCCAGATAAATTCTTCTTCATTTATGGGATGTTAGTCAGAAGAGGATCCACAGGAGTTCCTCGATCAGGTTCAGAAAGTCACAAATATCATGGGAGTGACTTCCAATGAGGGTACTTAGTTAGCCGCGTATTAGATACAAGATATAGCCCATACATGGTTAAAGCAGTGGAAGGTAGACATGTTTATAGATGTAAAGTGGTAAGATTTTGCTGCTACTTTCCTAGATAGATTCTTTCACTTAGAGTTAAGGGAAGCCAAAGTGTTAGAGTTTATTAATCTCAAATAAGGTGGCATGAGCGTAAAAGAGTATTCCCTCAAGTTTATCAGTTAGCCAGGTATGCTTCCCATGTAGTAGCAGACAATAGGTACAAAATGATTGAGTTCATATCTGGGGTTTCAGATAATATGATTAAGGAGTAGAATAGAAATGTTAATTAAAGAGATCGACATATCTAGGTTTATGGTACATACTCTACAGATTGAGGAGAAAAATCTTAAGGAGAAGTAGAGAATGAATAAGAGGGCAAGAATGGTTAGCTTTAATTTTAGTCAGCCTAAGTCAGAAGGAAGGAACCCAGTTTCTTCCAAAGTTTTTAGTCCTAGCTACGCCCTCATCCAGTGTACTGATGACCTAGGATAGTATTAGAAATGGTCGTACTAATCCATTTTTCATAGAGTGTGGTAAGAATCACAAAGGTATATACAGAGCTGGCATTGATTTTTGTTTTGGCTAATGTAAGCTAGGACATTGAGTCAGAGATTGTCCTCCGTCAGTTTCTCAGGGTTAGTATAGTCGTCCTTTAGCTTAGTCAAGTTGCTCGAATCAATAAGTTTACGCTTCCACTACAACTAATGTGCAATGCCTAAATAGGTTTTTCAAATGTTAGTCTAGACAAGATTAGGCAAGTTCTCCTTATGTGGTCACTAGTATGTTGTAAATCTCCCGTTTACATATTTATGCCTCAGTTTCAGATCAAAGATATTCAGTTACGATTTAGTTCGTAGGTTCCCCGTGCATTGTCTCATGCTTTTCCATAGTATCTCAGCCAAGTCAGCATTCTCGAGGTATATATCATCCCAAGGAGAAGATGCACTATAAACCCTGAGATATTATGATCTAAACCTTCCATTTTATCTTCACGTAGCAAATCCAGTTGAAGCAATGGGTCCTTATAGTTAACCATCATATCCCAATCTCAGCCGTAAGACTATCCCCGTGTCATGGCACATTTCCAAGTAATTAGTTTAGTTCATGTATCATGATTCAGACTTAGTCATTTCCTCATGTTCCCTTTCATGCATATTCAGTCACATATTCATTAATCCATTCAGACATATACTCATGCATCAGACACACATGTTCATAATATAAGTTTTGTCTATTATACCGGTCAGGTAATCATTCTTCAGTTGTGCATCTCTAGTTTAGTATGTAAACTCAATCTGTCCATACTTTCTCAGATTAACTAGCCACTTTCTAGGACAAATGTTCCCATGGGGGAGATTTTGTAATACCCTACATTTTCCTAGCCTAGATTAACCCTCAGTACATGGGTTATCCTAGATAAAATTTTTGAAATACTCAGTAATTTACGAATTTAAGCCAACCATTACTTAGGAAATTCAATTAGCTTTCAAACATTATAAAAGTAGCCGAAATTCGATAACTGGGTAAGAAGTTATGGCGATTTTAAATTTTAGTCGTTAAACATCTTCATTCAGTTAGTAGAGTATCGCGGAGTATGTCAAAATAGCAATTATCAATTTCCAGTGTTGTTTCGCGATATTGGCTCATTGCTCCATAGACTCAGTTCACAATTACCAATTTTTGGTGTACCAACACAATCCCGTCTCATCGCGATGTACTTTCCATTCACAAACAAAGTGGAAATGTGATACCAGTGCATCCCGCCACCATGCAATTTCCCAGTCGTTATTTTCTAGTGTCCTAGCGCGATAGTGGTGTGTTGCGCTAGGGGTTCAAATGGGGAAAATTTCTCAAAAAATTAAAGTCGTGCCCAGGGTTAAAACAGTCTTTTCCCTTGATTTATTCTGCCCAGATATGGGATTTAAGCCTTAAAACATGTAAAACCCTTCATATTCACTTTTTCCCAAAATCAAAAAGTAGTTCTCTCTCAAGAAAACAAACCCTAGTTAAAGAATCAAGGTCAATCCCAAGAATTTATCCAAGAACTCATCAAATTAAGGTATGTTAGATGTTCTTCCATAGATCCTTACCTTCCATGGATCCCAAGAATCTTTTTTCAATTTACAAGTTTTAGGATTTGTGATTTCCATGTTTGAATTAGATTGAATTCATGTTCATGATGTTCTTTGAGTTTTAATCCATAATTGAGATTACAAATTCCTAGAATTGATCATAGTATGTGTTGAATTACATGATATTCACAATAAATCCTTCAATTTACAAGTTGATTATTATAACCATGTTAACCCTAAGTGTTTATGACTTGATGAACCAAGTATGCTTCTTATGTGTTTGATAAATTGTATATGAGAATGAAACAATGCCATTATAGCATGCTAATATGTATTCCCATTCATGTACAAGTTAATGCATTACAAGTGTTTGATGGAATGTCTCTATGAATGAATTATGACCAAGTAATCATTGTTATATTAGTCAAGATTATGCTTTGCTTTATTTTTCATGTTATCGAGTCTTGGGGGTATTTAGTACCTGACAATTTAGCTGTTTACCTAGAGCCAATGTCAGTTATACAATATGATCAGTCATGTTACATTCAGTAGTACTCACGATTAGTTACAGCACTCAATAGAATTTAGTCAGTTATAGAACTAAGGAAAACTCAACAATCTCAATACCAGTCCAGTTCTGTCTAGTATAGTAGTTCTGTGTCTTTCAGTTGGGAGAAGGATTCAGGAACCAAGTGAACCCAAGGATCGGGGCTCACCTTCCAGTAGAGGGTGTAATCCTTGTATTCCAGAACTACATAGCTAGCATAGGTTGAGACATCAAACCTGCCAATTGAGAGTTGATGAGGTGTTCTAACCTGTCAAATGAAGGTACCACCGTTCTCGTTCAGGTAACCTACCAGTAGAGGGTTACTCTTCAGCTTTTCTTTATCTGTGACATGGTACTAGCACACTTATAATTGGTGTTATCTTAATGATTTAGGGAATTCTCGATTAAAAAATTGTACTGCAAAAAATACTTTATCTTTTATCTGAAGGGAAAATACTTTTAAAAGCATTTCTTTACTATTAGACTTTGGGAGCTTTGGAAATTTTTTTTTTTAAATGTTGGGACTTAGGAACATGGACTTGGGAGTTTCTTTTACCCGACATAAACTATGTGAGCTAACATGGAGTCCAGCGTCTTGCCCACATTGGGCAGAGCTGTTTTACCCTTACCATTGGAATAAAACCTTAAGTGATCACTAGCTTTTCCTACTATGGGCACATTCAGAAACCTATGGGGCACGTAGTTTTAGGGCATGAGACCTTGGAATCATACCCAACTCGGTGCTAAATACTACTCCCATACTTAGGCTCAGAACTTTGTAGGAAAATCCACCTTAAAATAGCACACGGATTTATAATGAAAACCAATTATCCTTTTTTTTTCATTAAATCAGAAAGTGTATGAATAGTGTGGATTCCTGTCTTATCATCAACTTTCTTAAAATCTTGGGACGCAATTTTCTAGAGGAAAACTTAAGGTCATAGCCTTCTTTAAAAACTCAAAATCATTCTTGATATGGATAGAAAAATCAAACAACTTTCAAGAACATGATATTAAAACCTCAATACTTGATCTTTGGGCTCAAAAAATCATGCTTAAAACTCATGAGAATTCACAACTACACTTTATGCTCAACATCATTCTTGATACATTTCAAAAATATCAATCCAAGAAAAGGGAGTGCAATTCATGATATAAATTCTCAATTCAAAGCATAAATAGGTGGGATAAACATGCAAATTCAAGGTTTAAATCACTTATAATCCCATAACCTTAAATAAAGATGATTTGGGTGTAAAGCCCAATATGTAAATCATGAAATCATTAATAAAATTCAAGTCTTTGGGCATAAGAATGAAGAATTTCTCTTGTTCATACCCCACATATCTTAATTAACGATCTTAAATGAGAAAGCTTGAATCCTTGATTCCTATGATGCTTTTGAAGATGAATTCTTAGAGTTCTTGTATTGGGAAACCTTAATATTGAGTTATCTTGGAGAATTAAAGGTGGAATCTTGGATTTCATGGAGAAAAAGTATGAGCCTTAGGGTTTTGCAATTTGAGATGAAAAGATGAATAATGACGTATCTTTGCTTCTTTGGGGGTGAAATTTTTTTTTGGATGGATTTGGAGGAGGAGAATTAACTAAACTGACCCTAGTCCCTTTCGGAATAGCATGTAAAATAGCTTTGGATCTTCCTTAGTTTATCATGTCGAGGCAAAGTCAATGCGACACGTCAAGATTGCGTCGGCTCATTGCCTCACAAGGAAAATGCCATAACTTTTTACTTAGTTATCGGATTTTTGGGAAATTGGTATAGTTGCAAAGCTAATTCAAATATCTACAATTTTATGGTTCTTAAGATAAAAAATTTCAACATATATATAAATTTATACACGTTTAAAGTAGACCCTTGTAGAAACAAGCACCAAATGTTGGACGAATCAAATGATCTTAGCTCAACTTTGTTCTAAGTCATTGCTATGAATATTTTTCACCTCTAAACCACTTCATAGACTATGATACTAATCATGAAACTTTTATTCACATGTAAATCATTTGTATTAGAACTTATGCGCGCAGGAATGATGGTTTGAATTCTAGTACGAAAATATAATGTATCACATTATCTCCCCCTTGGAAACATTCATCCTCGAATATGGCTAATTAAGTTGAAAATACTGAGGAATCTGAGGGGATACGCCATCATACACAGTGAATTAAACTGAATCACTAAATCTTGAAAATAATGAGCTACTGAATTGATCTGTGAGTGTATGTATTCTCATGAAAATAGCTATATGGCTAAAATAGAAACGAGAGTGTCAAATTATAAATAACCATTACTTTTCGCTGGATCTGATCACATGAGAAAAAAATGAAAGGCTTATAACATAAAATCTCAGGGTATTAGAATATCCCCGTCTTGGGATCGTTCTTCCCCGAATGATACTGATTTGGCTGAAATAATTTGAAAAGATTGAGATGATACATAGGATACTCACGACCTGAATCATCGCTTTAATATCTGAAATTGAAACTGATGCATGATATATGTGTTGAACTGAATTCATAATTTACATGGATGAAAACCCATTTCCTCTTAGAATGGACATACTCAGGAAACTTCAGGTAGTAAGGCTAGACTAAATCTGAAAATGGAAAACAATATTAATTTATCTATCTGACTGTTAAACTGGACTGCTGGCTACATGGACTGATTCATACTGAATGCTCACACCCAAATATGATATTTCTTCAACACTAATATAGGAAGTTTAACGATATTAGGGAGCAATGAATTTTTGGCTTGATATGAATATGACATCCGACTAGGGAATCACAACACTGATCATCTATATATCTTGGAACATAGACATATACATTATAATCTAGGTTAGAACTTCTAGGCCTTAGGCAATGCAACTTTTTACTTTCAATCTTAGCAACTCTTCTCGAATACTCCCTCAACTATACAATTCCCCTTAAATACCATACTAACTTTATTCAACTTCTAATTCTCATGTCGGTATTAATAAATCTATCTACAAAGGTCAAAACTAAACTAAGTCCTCACACCAAGGTCAAGCATAACTCAAAATCACGGGGTACTACACATAACACAATCAGTGAACTAGACTACCAACGGGATATGTAATGTGTCGTGTTGCTCCCTACAAACGCGATATATGACTTATTGTGACCATATCGCATTAGCTCAATATTTTTACCATCAAACCGTGCCCGAAAAATCTGAAACTTACATGATATGTGCTATTGACAACCCCAATCATGAATTCACTTAAGGATTTACATTCTAAGGTTTGTAATATTGGAAACTAATGCACACCATATTCATCTACTTATACACCAACATGACAATCAAGCCTATGACTATAAACTTATAAGGACATCTAAACACCCACCCATAATGGCATATTCCTTGTATTCCCTAAACCTCTATCACAACAACTTCCACGCACTACCCTAAGAACATACACACACAAATTTCAACTAACCACAATATATATCAAAGAGTTGGCCTCAATATTACTTCACACTTATGGACTTATATAAAACAAGCATACAATGACCTTTCATCAACAAGAAACAGTTACTCATCACAACTATCATTACATAAGGAGAAGTCACTAAAAGGTTAGAACATGAGACCTTGAAGCATGGTAGGATACTATATGAAAATTGACACTTAACTGAGGCCTGAGAATACAGAATCAACATCATAAATTCAATAAAGTGATCTGAATTGAGGGCATACATGGCTATAAGTTGAATCTTTCCTATCATTAGGAGCGTAGCAGGAGTTATGAGAATAGAACATACTATAAAACATGAGTACTTGAGTCATGATCTGCATGATTTGAGTTGAATCCATGATATCATGGAACATAATATGTACTATTGAGTCAACTGGAACTTCTTAGCTAGGAACTTGAAGTATTTATGATTTTTCTATAAGGTGCATATATATAAACTGTGGTCACGAAACCGACATCTCAGGTTTGAGTAGATAGAGGTATTGGGATAACTGAAAATACTTAAATAGGAATGGGTTGAGCCTCACCGTCACTTGCTAATGTTCTATAATATACTAGCATTACTAGTAAAATCTGAGAGCCTGACTTGGTTGCTCATTCTATCATCTCCCCCTTAGCTTTAAGCAATCTCTATATGTATGTGAACTACTAAATAAACTCTAATATAAACTAGAATCACTTTTATCTAAAGTCTGGCATATAATCAATTCACATAAAACTAAACTTATCCAGATGGACTAGATCTTCACGTGTAACACCCATTGCTAGTACTTTCTTCTGAAATACTATTCTATTTTTCTATAGGTCCATAGTCATCATATACTAACTTGAACACTTACTAACTTAAAATCTTTATGGGTATCACCATATTCTGAGTTCACACTATCTAGAGATTCAACTTTTATTTCTATTTGCTCAATTTTCAAGGATTAAAACTTAGACTCTTAACACTTAACACAGATATCTTCAACCTTTAATAAACCACACTGATCTTTGTCATAGCTTACTAATATCACATCTCTAAACTTATATTTTTAAACCACGAGAATCATGATCATACCAAAAAGGCTCAAGACTATAAATCAAAACACCTTAACATAGCTATTTAGAGCACCATATACCATCTAACTAGTCTTCTTCCACTTAGAAACTCAATGGTATTACTAACCACTCACAATACGTAATAACTTTAGAAAATAATGCAACCCTATATCACATTGGGAATGCCTCTACATCATACCTGTAACATTATACTAACTTGCGAATAATAAACTTAAGCTCTTGCACACACTGTTCAAGCCTACTAGATCACTTCCATATAACTAGCATCACTAACCAAGAAATCATTACATCCTCCTTGATGACCTTTAACTATTCAAACTTAATGTCTAGTGCTAGACTTGATTTACCAACCACCTTACAAAGAATTCTCACTTGGAAGCTATGAAGTAGAACATCAAGAAATACTAGTCCACTAGAACTTTATTACAATAATAATCGATCACAATCATATGGCCTATCTTATTGTAATCAATTAACACATCTTCCTTCTATACATCATTACTATTTACCCTTGTATACGCCTAGATTACTATCATAGCTCCTTAAGTTTCAACTAAAAATCCTTTTTGTAACTTTAAGAAAGGACTAAATTAATGATACTAAACCACCATACACTTTGTTAATATCCAATACTATTCAAATACAATAAATACCATGAATAACTCCTTCCGTACTTCAAACAGACAAATATTAACCTTAACTAGTAACTCATTCTCTACCTTCCACTAAACTAGCACACAAGGACAAATCACCTTAACAAAACTAGATAACATGCCTAAGCTTATCTCTATACTTTATATCAATCATCATTCCCACTTTTCTTGTCACTACTCTTCTATACCCATAATTCCAACTATAAGGCTCTACTATTTATAAAACATAACACTGAAGTTCATAATATCCCTCAAAGAAATAATTTATTTTACAATCTAGGTTCATATTATCTTCCCTCATGAGCATTATCTGTATTAGAGGGGTCAATGGACAATTTGAATACGTATCTAATCAATTGTCAACTGAATAACTCATAATGAAAAGGTAATAAGTTTCAAATTTAGAGAGTATGACACACTAAAGAGCTCCTCTCAAGCCCTTTGTGTGACTTCTCAAACTTCTACTAGCAAATCTGAGAGCATTATCGAGGGAGGAAATTAGAACTTGCTAATTATATCATCTCAAGAATAAGTTATAGATGGGGAATCATAGATTAACATTATGAATTATGGGAAGGGATCTAAAAGCACATCTGACTTAGGCTTAGTGCACTATTTTCATGAATATGAATGATGTTCTTCAAAGTTCAGAACTTAAAAGCATTGATAAGATACTTTTAAGCCTGCGTACAATCCTATAACTATTTGTGGGGGTTGTGTGAGAAAGCTCTATCTGTAAAGATTTAAGCTTGACTGTTTCTGTTACCTTGAAAATAAGGTAGAGATGGTCTTAATAGAGCAAAAAGGGAATCTGTATAAGTTTATTATAGGACTTTTCTATTGCACAATCTGAGACTTGAAAGAAGGGAAACATTTCCTAAATGCATTGTTGCCTCTCAAAGAAAAGTACAGACATATCTATACCTTTCTGCAAGACTCTACTAGACACGGCTTCAAAGACACCCTATGAGACTTCAACCTTGTTCTCTGATACCATGTTGTAACGCCCTAAAAATCTATTCTAAGATGTCACGCGGTGCTTAGGACCACAAGTGGTCCCAAGCCAACCATTCTACTGGCATAACTCATAAGCAACAGAACAATATAGATAACATAACTAAGTTTACTGTGCTGAAACATAAAATTATGAAATCTATGAAATTACAATACTAATAAGGCTTTATAATCTGATAAATTTGAAGGATGAAAATTGTATTTACCTGACTGACTCTAACTGAAATCTGTGAAGCTCTACTATACTGACTATAGATAGCTACGATGCGACGTCAACTACCACTAATCAATACATATGATTAAGAAAGTAAAGAACATAAATAAATTTAAATGACATCCCCGAAGTAGAAGGACTCATCATCTTGCTAGCTGGAATCTACAACTGTGTGAGTCTGAATGTGCATACTAAAACTTGTACCAATATTATGAGACAATGTAGCACATAGACATATATATGGATCAGTACTTTGAGGATGTACTGAGTATATGGGGGTGAATGCATAAGTAAAATATAATATTATCACAATTTATAAAGTCATGCTTGCTAAATGTAAGCGACTCACATAAGCTGGAATATCTGAAAACTGTATTCTGAAATAATAAGAAGCAAGTCATGCTTTGTAAATCGAGTGAGTCATAACATTTAGTTCTAAAAGCTTTGTTAGTATTCAGTCTATAAACCATACTATCTAAGTGTAAAATCACTCACTCTTAAATCTGAAAACTGAAGACTATAGCTAATATCTTTCCGTAAAGAATAATCTGAGTAAACTTTATGAGCCTTTACACTTAGTTTTATAAAATCATTTCTTTACTAATAGAGAAATACTCTAAACCAACATCTTGTAAAATTATGTTTAAGGCTTTAGTGAATTCTCTTTTAAAAACTGCACTGCAAGGAAAATACTTTATCTTTTATCTGAAGGGAAAATACTTTTAAAAGCTTTTCTTTACTATTAGACTTTGGGATCTTTGGAAATATTTTTTTTTTGAAACTTTGGGAATTAGTAACTTGGACTTGGGAGTTTCTTCTAACCGACATAAATCATGTAAGCTGACATTGAGTCCAACGTATTTCCCACATTGGAGAGAGTTGTTCTACCCTTACCATCAGAATAGAACCATAACTTAAGTGATCACTATCTTAGCCCACTATGGGAAAATTCAAAAACCTACTGTGGAATATAGTTATGGGGCATGAGACCTTGTAATAATACCCAACTCGGTGCTAAATACTACTACCATACTTAGTCTCAGAACTTTTTAGAAAAATCCAACTTAAAATAGCACAAGCGTTTATAATGAAAACCAGTAATTCTTATTTTTTTTCTTTAAATTACAAAGTGTATGAATAGTGTGGATTCCTATCTTAGCTGAGGATCAAAACATCATATTTCTCTAAATCTTGTGAAGCAATTTTCTAGAGGAAAACTTAAGGTTATAACCTTCGTGAAAAACATAAACTCGTTCTTGATATGGATATTGCAATCAAACAACTTTTAAGAACATGGTATTAAAATCTTATTACTTGATATTTGGGCTCAAAAATCCATGATTTAAACTCATGATAATTCAAAACTACACTTTATGCTCAACGTCATTCTTGATATATTTCAACAATATCAATCCATAAAAAGAGAAGTGCAATTCAGGATACAAATTCTCAATTCAAAGCATAAATAGATGGGATAAATATGAAAATTCAAGGTTTAAATAACTTATATTCCCATAAACTTAAAAAAAGATGGTTTGGGTGTAAACCCCAACATAAAAATCATGAAATCTTTAATAAAATTCAAGTCTTTGGGCGCAATAACAAAAGAATTGTTCTTTTTCAAACTCCACATACCGTAATTAACGATCTTACATAAGAAACCTTGAATCTTGCATTCCTATGATGATTTTGAAGATGAGTTCTTGGATTTATTGTATTGGAAAACCTTAATCTTCAGTTATCTGGGATAATTAATGGAGGAATCTTGGGTTTTTTGGAGAGAAAGTATGAACCTTAGGGTTTTACTATTTGAGAAATTAGCATGTAAAATAGCCTTGGATCCGCGTCAGTTTTTCATGTTAAGATGTAGTCGATGCGAGGGGTCACTTTACTACCTCACACAGAAAATACCATAACCTTTTACTCAGTTATTGGATTTTTGCAAAATTGATATAATTGGAATGATAATTCAATTATCTACAATTTGGTCGGTTTTGAGTAGAAAAATTCCATGTATATAAAAGTTATAGACGTTTAAAGTAGACCCTTGTAGAATCAAACACCAAATGTAGGATGAATTAAATGATCTTAGCTCAACTTTGTTCTAAGTCTTGCTATGAACATTTTTCACCTCTAAACCACTTAATAGACTATGATAATGATTGTGAAACTTATATTCATATGGAACTCATTTGGATTAGAGCTTAGATGCGCAGGAACAACAGTTAGAATTCTAGCACAAAAGTATGGGGTATTACAATAGTTGCCATACATAGGGCTAGTCAGACAAAAATTGGTAGATGTACACATCGGCACATCAAAATAATCACCCTCCATCCTTGCTGGGTATATCATCATAATCATTCTTCGGCCTTGTCAGGTATTAATATCATCATCACAACATCCTCCGACCTTGTCGGATTAGAATATATCATCACAATGTCCTCCAACCTTGTCAGGTATATAAACATATTATCACAATCATCAATACATACATATAATAGATTTACAGGCTCAAGGCATGGCTAAAAAGAGTGTAAGTCTATAAATCTATTGCCCATAGTAATATTTGGGACTAACTCATTATAAAAAAGTATAAAGAGGTAAAACTATCTCACGATCGATTTAAATAACAGTGCCAAATAATGGATTAGAATCTTCCTCGGTTAATTCTTTAAAACATCATTACTATCCACTTTTACATACATAAATTATCCACTAAGTTAGGCAGTTATTATTGTGATGAAATGTATTATTAAGATGAAAGGTGGGATTTAACTCTTAATTAGGATGAACATTCATAAGATCATATTTTAAATAGAACACATTTATTACCAATATAATAATCATAAATGTACAAAATATATGCATGCCATAACAGGTATTCAAACAATGGAATCATAAGCATCAGACTACATCTTCTTCCATCCTATACTAGAGAGAAGTATACATATATATAAACTACAACTATATACTTTACAACGATAAATACTTCCCAAATATCCAACCAATATCATGACATGGCCTTTGGCCTAATAATGTGTCTAGAATAATTTCAACATCATAATCATAACCTTAGGCCCATATATATATCCAGAACCCATATCAATAATATTGTATATAAATTATCTCATATCTATAAGCCATAACATATTAGTAAGGCATGACATCTCTATAAGCGATAAAGCATATCTATAATAATCTTATATATAGGAGACATCTCATTTCTAGAAGGCATAATGCATCAATAAAGCATAACTCATAACTATGAGGCATATCAAATTTGTAAGACATCTCGTATCATTAGGTCATATATCATGACTATGAGGAATATCATCTCTATAGGCTAACTACAATATCTAAGAGGAATAACATCTCTAAGGTACCAATATCATATCCAAGAGAAAATAACATCTCTAAAGTCCCAATATCATATCCAAGAGAAAATAACGTGTCTAAACGCCTATTATCACTCCCATAAAAAATATCATGACCATAAGCCATTAGTAATAATCTTGGGTAAGTCATCATAATTTACCAAGTCATGAAGTAAACTTATTCCAATGTAGTCTTATCTGTACCTAGCATCTGCAACTAAGTCCATAAGTGCTAATACAAGTCTTCATCTAAGTGGGCCGGACGAATCCAATTCTAATCCTTAATTTCCTTATTTAGGTAACATATATCCCAAAATAGGCAAAGGTATCTATTCAACTTCTAGATGTCAAGCATGCCATAACCAATCCTACGATAGGAACTTCATATAGACATATGGGCATTTAAGTGAACTCTACCACAAATTATAGTTTCAAGTTCACAAAATTAGCCCAAATAAGGTCAATGATACTAACATGCTCCCAATTCTAAAACAACATCCCAAACATCGTATATTATCATATCCATGCTACAAATTAGTTCAATCTAAAGATAAGGCAACTAGGAATCAAAAGGTCATTAAGCATTTCAACTTACGGGACATAACCAACATCTAATCATCAAACTTCAATATTTAATATCTCGTGTTATAGGTCATGATTCCACCTACTAAATCTCGCTAGTAGGTGACACATTACCATAATACGGATCTAACTTAATGGGTCAATCTGGTAAGAAATGCCAGGATAAGCCAAATTCAATAAACCCAAACTAAAAAGAAACAATGTTCTAATATAGATAAAAAGCCAAACATGAATACCAATCCCATAACCTAGTATAGTCATTACAAGAGCATCCAATATCAATAATACAATGCAATTGTATAAAGTAGTCAATATATTTACCTTGAAATAAAGGATTAGATAATAATAAGATAGAATAAAATTGGGCAACTCTGGCTCAAAGAGCTCACCCTATCTCCAAAATGTCAACACCGTACAAACTCAAATCAACAACGACCACTAGTACTCTGATCTTTGCCAAAAGGGTAAAGAACTGTAGTATACGTACCAACATAATGGGTACTTAGTAGGCAACATCGGCTGACTGACCTAAGTCATGATGTAAGTATGTACAATGAAAGTTAAACATAACTAAGTTAAGGTATAGAATCAAACTTGAATCATCTCTATCCTCACTGTGTATAATAAGTAGTTAACTGAAACATTAATATTATATAAGGCATCAACACATGCCAATACTAATGCTCAGAAGTACTAGACATTTCAGAACCATAATGCTTTATAAAGTATAACCACAAGCAAACACAAGTACAAAGTTAGGCTCCCATACACCAACTGGTGCATAAAGTAAAGAACTCATCACAACATCCCATACTACTGGAGAGTACACCCATGAGAAATAACCATAAGGCATTTAATGAACAACCTACCCAAATCTCATTATTTTTCTAACATATTCCACATTTATCATCCATCAGAAATTTTATCAAACTTTTATTAGTTACCAACATTGACCATATAGCCATTCCATACTTGTACCATCATTCGCCACTTATCATTACTATCCATTAGCTATTATTTATTATCTAGAGATAGACCATTAGCTAGTCCATCAGATTTCTATCCATAAAATGACTATAGTTATTTATTAGACAATTATTCACTATAAAGCAATTTTAATAGTTGACAGTCCTTAAGTAATCATTATTCATCACTTACATTACTCAATAAGTGGATCATCATTTTAAAACAACGTTACTGCTTACCATCTAATCTTGATTAATCATTAAGACAATGACCATCAAAATTATTGTAACGCCTCGGTAGTACACCCTGGACTCCATACGGTGCTTACAGTTCCAAGAGACCCCAAGCTAACCCATAAACCAGTACCTTCTGCAAGCACTAAATAATATAACAACATATGTGGAAGAACAACTCATAAGCCATAAGGTTTGAGCAACTGAAATTAACACTAGATCATAAATCTAGAAACAACTGTCGAGAACAACTTACACTAATTAAATAATAGTAAAACTAATTGACTGCTCATACTAGTATGAAAATTCTCTATTCATTATCTGTAGAGATGATTACCCCCCAACTAACTCCATCATCAAAATATGAGAACTCATCACTACTATTGGTAATAATCTGCAATATCCGTACGCCATTCGGGAACTGAGTGTCCGAAGCTATGATATGATACATAATAGCAAAAGAAACGAGTATGCGATCAGTAGTGTAAATGTACAGGTATGCTAAATGAGGTAGGCTGATCTGCATAGTTTCATGTACAAGAGTAATAATTGACTGAATGAATAACATAAAGAACTGAATAGAATGTATAAAATTTGTAAATACTGAGAATGCATGACCAAGCATTAAATATGTTCTGAATTTAACCTGTAAACTAAGAGATTGAGTACTGATACATGTGTAACTGATATCTGTATGCTATGTTCAAGAAAAACTAAAACTAAATTACTTAGTTGATTATTGGACTGACACTGTGGGAGCTATTAACTAATCGACATTCCGCAAAGAGCAATTTAGGCTCTAACCAATGACCCCAGTTGGAAGGGTGTAAGTACCATACCACGGGTACTAACACTGGCTCTATGGATCAACTAAGGTATTATCCCAAAGGAATGAGAGTTACCCTCAACTAGTATATACCCATATGAGATCAACCCTCAACTGGCTGGTTAACATCTCAAAATACGCTGGCCACGTAGTTATGGAACATGGGGAGTGCTACTAAAGTACACACCCTCAACTAGAAGATGATCCCCCATCCGTGGGTTTGCTCAGTGCTAAATCCAACTGTCAATTGAACTGACTTAGATTCCTGAACTGTTCTAAGTTTAACTGATTTTGATAACTGACTGAACTGATGGCACTCATGATTTATTTGAAACTATTTTGAAGTTACCGAGACTAAGTAAACAACTATGTTTTTCAAGTATTCATAACCCCCCAGACTCTATAGCAATAATAAAAAATAGTACTAAAACTTTGAGGACATAATATGTAAGCATTTGTTCAAAATTTATTCTTGTAGACATTTCATCGAACACTTGATATTCATAGTTTAAGATAAGCCTGGATACAGTTTAAAACTTGTAGTAATGGCATGATTTAAACATCAACATAATTAAACTATGATTCAATCCATGGGTAATAGTATTCAAAACATGTGGGGTTTAATAATAACAATAATTTTATGTAAACATGGTATAGAATCAAGATTCACCGGGATTCATGGTTGAAAATCATAAAAAATTGTAAAAGATCATAACTTTGTATTTAAAATTGGATTTTTGGACTCCATGGGTTAAAGAAACCATGGATGAACATTTAACATACCTGGGTTGATGAATTCGTGAGAGTTCTTGGTTTTTTTTTGTGAAAATTAACCTTGAATCTTGAAGACTAAGGTTTGTTCTTGAAATAGGGCTACATTAATTTATGAGAATTGTAAAATAATGAACAAAAAATGCTCTATTGGGACTTAAATCATGATTTCTGGCTCCAGTGCAATGCGGTGCTAGCACGTTGCACCACTGGAAAAGGACAATCCCTATTTTACCCAATGAAGCGATGTGGTTCTATCATGTTGCGCCACTGGAAATAGAAAATCCCAATTTGTCACCTTGGCATGATGTAGAATTATCATGGTGCTTCACTGGAAAAGGACAAATGTGATTTTGGCCATCACCGCAATGCGGCCTTAGTGCATAGGGCCACTGTTTCTTACTAAAAGCGTCATAACTTCTCACTTGAGTATTGAATTAAGGTGAAATTTGTATCTTTAAAAAGATAATTCAATTTCCTATCATTTGATGGGTCTTGATCTAGAAAATTCATACTAGAACAAAAGATATGCTCATTTGAATTTTACTATAGCAACACTCTTCTCAGAAACTCAATTGGTAATGGATATTTTGATTCGTCTAATAGCTGGGAGTTATTTGAGGCCATAATATAGATCAAAATCACTCATAAAACTACCAAATAACTATAATGTATTTTTCATGGGCTTGAAATATGGTCCTAACAATGGTTTGGATTTTGGAGGTCTTACAATATCTCCCCCTTGGGAACATTTGTCCTCGAATGAGATTGGTTAAGTTGAAAACAACAAGGAATTTAGGTTATATGCAGAATATACGTGATGAAAACGTGATTAAATGACTAAGTTTGAAACATGACACATGACTGAAATGGTTTTGTGAATGCACAATGGACATGAGAATAATATGCAGTTGAACCTGAGCATGGAAAAGAGAGATTCTAAGGAGATTGTTACCTTAAGATGAATCTATGTTTGTGGAGAAATGATGAGAATTCGCATATCTTCTTCTACTTCCCAAGTGGATCGCTCTATGAACTGATTCTTCCAAAGAACCTTGACTAGGGGAACTTCTTGGTTCCTTTATCTATGAATCTGGCGATCAAGGATCTCTACTGGAATTTCTTTGTAAGAAAGGTTGTTCAGAATATCTAAGCTTTCTAAGTGAACAAATACAACTGGGTCACTAATACACTTCTTTAACAAAGGGATATGGAATACTAGGTGCACTGATGCTAAGTCTGCAAGCAACTCATGCTCATAAGCCACCTTTCCAAAATGGCTCAAAATTCTATAAGGGCTAATGTATTGGGGGCTAAGCTTCCCCTTGTTCCCTAACCTCTTCACTCCCTTTATAGGAGAGATCTTTACATATACAAAATCACCAATTTCAGACTCAAGATCCTCACCTTTGTATAAGATTTTTGACAGCTTTGGGCTGCCTTAAGCGTCTCCTAGATTAGCTGAACTTTCTTTAAAGCATCAAACACCAAATCAAGCCCTATAAAATCATTTTTACCTACCTCAAACAATCCAATTGGAGATCTATACCTCCTTCCACATAGAGCCTCAAACAGAGCCATCTAAATACTAGAATAATAGCAGTTTTTATAGATAAATTCAATCAAAGGCAAGTGGTCATCCCAACTACTCTTAAAGTCTCCTCAAAGGTTGGAATGGTCCTCTCTTCCTGACCATCTGTCGTAGAGTGAAAGGATGACTGAGGTGACCTTGGGTACCAAGACCCTTATGAAAAGCTTTCCAAAAGATAGAGGTAAACTGGATACCTCTATCTGAAATGATAAACCATGAAACACCATGAAACCTAACCAACTCTCTAATACAGAGCTTGGCATAGTGCTCGATTGGATAAGAAGTATGGACTGGTAAGAAATGGGCTAATTTGGTTATCCTGTCCACAATGACCCAAATTTGATTATGCTGATGACAAGTCTAAGGTAAACCTAACATAAAATCCATGTACACTGCCTCCCACTTCCAAGTGGGAATACTAAACTCCTGTATAGACCCACTAGGATTCTGATGCTCAATCTTAACCTATTGAAAAGTGGAATACTTAGCTACAAACTCTGTAATGTCCCTCTTCATCCCACTCCACTAATAGATTTCCTGCAGATCGCGATACATCTTCGTAGCCCCTAAATGAATCGAGTAACGCACACAATGCACTTCTGCAAGAATTTGTTGTCTCAACTCATCAAAACATGACATACACTATCTACCCTACTAATGCAACACACCATCTCCCCCTTGGGAGAAAACCTCTACTTTCTTATCTCTGACTGACTTCTTTAAATTCACTATACTAAGATCCCTATCTTGCTTTTCTTTTGCTTCGGTAATCAAAGATCATTCATAGCTATTCTGAATTCAAATGCTTCCCTCAGCTGAATGAACCATACAAACACCTAACCTGTCTAGATGATGAACTTCACTAACTAACTTCGTCTTATCATCCTTAACATGAGCAACACTACCAATATACAATCTACTTAGGGCATCTACCACTTATTGGCCTTGCCCGGGTGACACAAAACACTCAAATCATAATTTTTCAACAATTGTAACCATATTCTCTAATGGAAATTCAAATATTTTTGGGAAAATACATACTATAAGATTTTGTGATCTGCAAACACATCAACATGAACCGCATACAGATAGTACCTCTAAATCTTGAAGGCAAATACAATGGCTTCCAACTCAATATCATGGGTAGGGTAATTCTTTTCATGGGGCTTTTACTGCCTTGAGAAATAGGCCATGACCTTACACTTCTACATCAAAACATATCCCAAACGAACTCTTAAACACCACAGTACACAAAAAAACCTTCTGAACCATCTAGTAGCATTAATATTGGAGATATGGTGTGTTGAGCCTTAAACTCCTTGAAACACTTCTCACAAGAATTTGACAATCAAAACTTAAATTTCTTGTGAGTCAATCTATACATGGGAATTTAATAAATGAAAAACATTCAACAAACCGCTGGTAATAACCAGCCAAACCCTAGAAACTCCTGATATCTGGCGAAGAGATAGGTCTATGCTAGTTTCTCACCACTTTGGTCTTTTGAGGATCAACTCTAATGCCATCACTGAAAATAATATGGCCAAGCAACTAATGGGCTCTAAGAGTCTACAATACTATTTTGAGGTTGTCTACATGATCATTTTCATTACAGAACAATTTCATCTATGAAGACTATGATGAATATGTCAAAGTACTACATTAACACTCGGTTTATCAGGTCTATAAAGGTTGCTAGGGAATTGGTGAGACTAAAGGATATGAATAGAAACTCAAAGTGACCTTGTCTAGTTTAGAAAGCTATTTTTGGAATGTCACATTCCCTAAATCTGAGCAGATGATAGTCGAATCTAAGGTCTATACTAGACAAATAACTGGCACCTTAAAGTTGGTCGAATAAGTCATCCATTTTTGGAAGTAGGTATTTGTTCTGTACTATGACACTATTCAACTGACGGTAGTCAATACATATTCTAAAATAACCATCTTTCTTGCGCACAAATAGAACCAGTGCAGCCCATAGGGAAATACTGGGCCTGATGAATCCCTTATCAAAGAGATCTTTCAACTGTTCTTTCAACTCTTTGAGTTCAGTTGAAGCTATTTTGTATGGCAAAATAGAGATAGGCTGGGTATCTGGAAGAAGGTCCATCCCAAAGTTGATTTCCCGTTAAGGAGAAACTCCGGGATGATCTTTAGGGAACACATCCAGAAATTCCTTCACTACTGAAATTGACTCGTGATTAGGAGTCTTAGAATTAGAGTTTTGGACTTGGAAAAGATGATAAACACACTCTTTGGATATCATTTTCCTTTCTCTAAGGTATGAAATAAGCTGAACCCTAAGCGCTGTGGTACTACCCCTCTATTCATGAACAAGTTTATTAAGAAGTAAAAATGAACTACTCTCTTTCTACAATCAACTAAAGCATAGTATCAGAAGAGCCAATCTATGCCAAGAATGACGTCAAAATTTGTCATCTCTAACTCTGCGAGATCAACTTAAGTAACTTTCTGAGACACTAATAATCAGGTAGTTCCTGTATACCCATCGTGCTATGATAGACTTACCATTGAGGGTAGACACTAAGAAAGGATCTACTAAGATTTTGGGGCTGACTCCAAAGTTCACAACTATATAAGGGGTTACAAAAGAAAGAGAAACTCCAGGGTCTAGTTAAGCATAAACATATAAATGAAAGACTTGAAACATACTAGTAACTAGTTAGGAGAACTTTCCTGATCTTGTTGGGACTGTAGTGTATAAATCCTATTCTAATACAAACCACTAGTGGAATTGGAAGTGGCACCCTGCTAAGTTGGGTGGTCGGCTGGAACTGGGGGACGACTAGACTGGACTTGATGAACACTCTTTGGGAAACCCCTGACTCTCTAGCCTAGCTTGCCACAACCAAAACATCTGTCACTATCGGCTCTATAAATACCCTGATGGTTTCTACCATATTACTAGTAAAGTGGATTTGTACGACCACTATTTACACTGTCTTGGGATCTATAGCCTATCTCTCTATCCTTATTATCCTTTCTTAATTTGGGTACTAGTGCACTAGTTTAAGATGGAGCTGGGACTAAAATTTTTTAACTAAACTGAGTATGATTACCACCTTCTAACTTTGGTTGTGTAAAATTAAAGCTACCTGTTCTAGCCCTCTTGTTCTCTATTTCTTTCTCCTTATTCTTCAGTTTTTTAATTTATTCAGCATCGACCATGAGCTTAGATATGTCCATCTCTTTAATTAATATCATAGTACTACACTCTTTGACTAGACTGTTAGATACCCTAGACACTAACTTGGTCATCCTAGAACTGCTATCAGCCACCACATGAGGAGCATACCTAGGTAGTTGAGTAAAATTAAGGGAATACTCCTTCAAACTCATGTTTCCCTGCCTCAAGTGGATAAACTCTAAAACTTTCGCTCCCCTCAAATCAAACAACAAGAATCTATCTGTGAAGGCTGTAGAAAACTCCTCCCATTCTATTGGACCTGGATCTATTCCTCTATCCCATTTCCACTGCTTAAACCAGATATGGGCTATATCCTACAACTAGTAAAAAGCCAATTTAGCACTCTCACTAGAAGTAACCTCCATAATGTTTGATACCTTCTGCACCATCTCTAGGAATTCCTGTGGATCCTTTTCAGATTTGGATCCTGAGAACAGAGAAGGATTCATTAGGGTAAACTCCCAAATCATAGCTACGACAGTGATGGCTAATGGGTTGGCTAGAACAGTGGCTGGCTGGAAATTCTGAGCCACTATAGAGTGATCCATAGTAGTGAATGTAGCTCTAAACTCTGCGTGAGAAACATGCTCATTTACGGGATCTTCCTAAATGGGCAGAGGTACTGGCTGGTTTACATTCTTTTTTCGTTCGTCTTTCTGGGAGGCATGTTCTATAAACTAAAACAAGATTATATTGGACAAAGAGTTTAACATAAGTGTTATGCTCAGTCACAAGACATGGACATCGAATGAACGGAAACTTTTCTTAAAATTCTATGTAGCCTCTTGTCCATAAGTGTGGCATACTACAGACACATCCACAAGACTCAACTTGATGTGGCTTTCAGACTTCCTCAGACACTTTAAAACCTTAGGCTCTAATACCAAGTTTGTAATGCCCTGGGAGTACACCTAAGATGCCACACGGTGCTTACGGTCCCGAGTGACCTCAAGCTATCCCATGAACTGGTACCTGCTGTGAGCAATAAATAATTTACCAATATAATAAGAAGAACTAAAAAGCCATAAGGTTTTAGCAACTAAAATCAATATTATATCATAAATTTTGAAATAACTACACAAACCAGCTGTCTTAAACTAATAAAATAATAATAAAACTTACTGACTATCTGTACTACCCTGCAAACCTCTACTGACTTGTTGTAGAGCTGATGGGATAAACCCTCCAACTACCTTTGTCTGAATGGAAAAAATACTAAAGTGCTGAAATAACTGATATAAATCAACCATGTCCTCAAAATATGAGAACTCACCAATGCTACGACTAATAATCTAGAACTTCTATGTGTGATTTGGGAACAGAGCGTCCGAACCAATGATATGATACATCATAGTACAAGAAACGAGTATATGATCAGTTCTTTGAATATACTGGTATGCTAAATAAGGCAGACTGACATGCATGGTTTCATGTACAGGAGTAATAACTGACTGAATGAATAACATGAAGTACTAAATAAAATGCATGAAATTTTTAAATACTGAGAATGCATTACCAAGCATAAAATATGTTCTAAATATAACATGTAAACTGAAATACTAAGTACTGATACATGAGTAACTAATATTTGTATGCTATAGTCAAGTAAAACTTAAACTTAATTACTGAGTTGATTACTGGACTAAGACTGTGGGAGCTATCATGTAACTGATTTTCTCCAATAAGCAATTTGGGGTCCAACCTGTGACCCTAGTTGGAAGGGTGTTAGTATCGTACTACAAGTACTAACACCGGCTGTGTGGATCCACTAAGGTGTTGTCTCGAAGGAATAAGGGTTAGCCTTAACTCGAAAGTACCGGTATAAGATTAACCCTTAATTGTCATGTTAACATGTCAACCTACACTGGCTACATAGTTATGGAATGTGGGGACTTCAACTAAAGGTCACACCTTAAACTGGCAGGTGAGCCCTTAGACCTCAAATTAGAAGTGTGTTAGTACCGTCCCATGGGTACTAACACTGGCTATGTGGAGCCACTAAGGTGTTTTCTCGAAGGACTAAGGGTTACCCTCAACTAGCAGCTACTTGTATGTGATCAACCCTCAACTGGCTGGTTAACATCTCAACCAATGCTAGCTACATAGTTATGGAACATAGGGACTACTACTAAAGGTCAGACCCTTAACTGGCAGTTGAGCCCCTATCCTGGGTTCATCCTACTCCCAACTAAACTGGCTGACAATACTAAACTGTTTGAAGTTTAACTAATTATGATAACCGACTTAACTGATGGCACTCATTATCTATCGGAAACATCTCTAAAGATCTTGAGACTAAGTAAACACCTATGTTTTTCAGGTATTCATAACCTCCAAGACTCGATAGCAATATATCAAATAGTACTAAAATTTTAAGGACATAAGATGAAAGAATTTATTCAAAATTCATTCTTGTAGACATTTCATCAAACACTATGTATTTATAATTTAATATAAGCATGGAAATAGTTTAAAACATGTAGTAATGGCATGATTTCAACATTAACATAGTTATATTATGATTTAATCCGCGGGTAACACTATTTAAACATGTGGGGTTTAATAACAAATATAATTTCATGTAAACATAATATAAAATCATGATTCATCGGGAATCATGGTTGAAAATCATAATATATAAAAGATCATAAATTTGGATTTAAAATTAGATTCTTTGACACCATGGGTTAAAAGAACCCATGGATGAATATTTAACATACCTGGGTTGAGGAATTCGTGAGATTTATTGGTGTTTTTCTTGAGAATTGACGTTAACTCTTGAAGGCTGGGGTTTTTTTTCTTGAGTGAGGGCTACTTTAATTTGAGAGAATTGTGAAATAATGAGAAAATAATGCTATCTTGGGACTTAAATTCTGATTTTTTTCTCTGGCGCGAGGCAGTGCTATCGTGTTGCGCCACTGGAAAATAACAATCCCTATTTTGCCTAATGGCACGACATGGTGCTATCACGTTGCACCACTGGATTGAGGCCTCACTAACTTCGAACCAACCAATCGGAGATCTACATCTCTTACCATAGAGTGCTTCGAATGGAGACATCTAAATACTAGAATGATAGATATTGTTGTATGCAAACTCAATCAAAGGCAAATGGTCATCCCAACTTCCCTTGAAGTCAATTACACACGCCCTTACCATATTTTCAAGATTCTGAATGGTCCTCTCTGCTTGACCAGCTGACTGATGATGAAATGCTGTGCTGAGATGGACTTAGGTACCGAGACCATTTTGGAATGCTTTCCAAAAATAAGAAGTAAACTGGGTACCTCTATCTGAGATGATCGATAGTGGAACACCGTGTAATCTGACTAACTCCCTGATATAGAGTTTGGCATAATCCTCGGCGGAATAAGAAGTACGAACAGGATAGAAATGAGCTGACTTGGTCATTCTATCTATAATGACCCAGACTGAATCATGCTGATGAGGAGTTCTAGGAAAACCTATGACAAAGTTCATGTTAACTTCTTCCCACTTCAAACTAGGAATGGTGAACTCTTGTATAGAACCACTAGGTTTCTGAAGCTCTATCTTAACCTACTGATATGTAGAGCACTTAGCCACAAACTCTGTAACATCTCTCTTCATCCCACTCCACCAATAGATCTCTTGAATGTCGCAATACATCTTAGTGGCCCCTGGATGAATAGAGTATCGTACACCATGCACTTTTGCAAGTATTCGCTACCTTAATTCATCAACACCTGGAACACATAGACAACCCTGACAATGAAGAACACCATCTCCCCTTTGGGAGAAAACCTCGACTTTGTAATTCTGAACTGACTCTTTCAGCTTGACAAGGCTAGGATCCCTGTCTTATTTCTCTTTAACCTCGAAAACTAGAGATGAACTCTAAACTACTATGAACATATACACCACCCTCTGAAGAATCGACAAAGCAAACGCCTAGTCTGGCAAGCTGATGGATCTCCTGATCCATCTTTTTCTTACTATCCTCACCATGAGAAATACTAACTATAGAGAGTCGACTGAGACCATCGGCCATTACATTGGCCTTGCCCGAATGATAAAGAACACTCATGTTATAATCCTTCAAGAGCTCTAACCACCTTTTCAAGATTGAGATCTTTCTGGGAAAAGACATTTTGGAGGCTCTTATGGTCTGTGACGATATCTACATGAACTCCATCGAGATAATGCCTCCAAATCTTCAAGGCAAAAACTACCGCTGATAACTCAAGATCATGAGTAGGATAATTCTTCTCATGTGGCTTTAACTGTCTGGAGGCATAGGCTATGACCTTACCATGCTGCATGAGGACACAACTTAACCCCACTCTGGATGTATAATAATACTCTACAAAACCGTCTTAACCATCTAGAATAGCTAGAACTGGAGCGGAGGTGTGTCGAGTCTTCAACTCTTGAAAGCTCTTCTTGTATGAATTTGACCACTAAACTTAATCTTCTTCTGAGTCAATCTGGACATGGGAGATGCAATAGAAGAAAATCCCTCGATAAACCGTCTATAATAGCCAGCCAAACCTAAGAAACTCCTACTATCTAATGGAGATACGATTTCGTGCTAGTTTCTTACTACCTCGGTTTTCTGAGGATCTACTCTAATTCGATTACCAAAAACAATATGGCCAAGGAATGCTACTAATCTTAGCCTAAATTCGCACTTGGTGAACTTAGCGAATAACTGGTGATCCTTAAGAGTCTGAAGAACAATCCTGAGATGGTCTGCATGATCACGCTCTGTTTGAGAATAGACCAGAATATCATCTATAAAGACTATGACAAACATATCCAAGTACTGCTTGAACACACGGTTCATCAAATCTATAAAAGCTGTAAGGGCATTGGTAAAATCAAATGACATGACTAAAAATTCAAAGTGACCATATCAAGTACGGAAAGTTATCTTCGGAATGTCATATTCTCTAACTCTGACTTAATGATAGCCTGATTTGAGGTCTATCTTGAAGAAGTAACTGGCACCCTGAAGTTGGTCGAATATATCATCAATCCTGGGAAGAGGATATCTGTTCTTGACTGTGACATATTGAGTTAATGATAATCAATACACATCCTGAGAGAACCATCATTCTTGCGTATGAATAATACTGGTGCACCGCATGGGGAAATGTTAGGTCTGATGAATCCCTTATCTAAGAGATCCTTCAACTGATCTTTCAGTTCCTTGAGTTCTGCTGGTGCCATTCTGTATGGAAAAATAGAAATAGGTTGAGTATCCAGCAGAAGGTCTATACCGAAGTATATTCCCCTTTCGAGAGGAATGCCTGGAAGATCTTCGGGAAAGATATCTGAGTATTTATTAACAACAGGGACTATTTCGATGATGGGAGATTCAGAACTAGAATCTTTAACATACACGAGATGATACACACACCTCTTAGAAATCATTTTCCTTGCCCGAAGTTAGTAAACAAGTTGACCCCTGAACAGTGAAATGCTACCCTTCCACTCTAGGATGGGCTCATTCGGGAACTTAAACTAAACTATCCTATTTCTGCAGTCGACTGTGGCATAGCAGGAATGAAGTCAATCTATGCCGAGAATGACAACAAAATCAGTCATGTCTAACTCCACTAAATCTGCTGATGTGGATTTAAGAGATATCATAATCGGGCAGTTCCTGTATACCTGCCAGGCTATGATGGCTTTACCCACTAGGGTAGAGACTGAGAAAGGCTCTGCTAGGACTTCAGGACTAATTTCGAAATCTCTTGTTATGTATGGAGTAACAAAAGACAAAGATGTACCTGGGTCTAGCAAAGCATAAACATGAACATGAAAAATCTATAACGTACCTATAACGACATCAGGAGAATTTTCCTGATCCTGTTGGGACTGAAGAGCATAGAGTCTGTTTGGGCGTTGCCCACTAGTAGCACTGGAAATGTCACCCTGTTCGTTCGGGCGACTGGACTGAGCTATAGAATAATTTTCCTAACCCTAAAGACTTGATTGCAGACACTCTCTAATCCTGTGGCCTGGCTTGCCACAACCAAAATAGACATCACTACCGATTCTGCAAAAGCCCTTGTGGTTCTTACCATAAGTCTGACAAAAGGGATTCATTCGAACACTGCTAACACTGACCTGGGATTTAGAGCCTGGTACTTTGTTTCTATTGCCATCTCTGAACTTTAGCACTAGAGAACTGGCAGAGAAAAGAACTGGAACAGCTGACTTAGAGCGAAACTGTGAACAGTGTCCTCCATTTGAGTTAGAGTGAGAAAAGATGAAATTACCCGACCTTGCTCTCTTGTTCTGCCTCTCCCTAGTCTTAACTTCTGCTCTTCTACTTGCTGGGCATGGGTCATAAGTCTTGCTAAGGTCATATCACCGATCAGCATCGCATATTTATACTCATTTTCCATGCTATTGTTGACCCCTAACACGAACTTGCTCATCTTAGCCCTACTGTATGCAACCACATGAGGAGAATACCTAGCTAGCTGAGTGAATCTGAGAGAATACTCCCTAACCATCATATTCCCCAGCCTGAGGTTGATGAACTCAAGAACTTTGGCTTCCCTTAGCTCTTGGGGAAAGAATCTGTTTAAGAAGGCCGTGACAAATTCCTCCAACTTGATAGGGCCTGTATCATCTAACCTCTGAGACTTCCACTATTTGTACCAATCATAGGCAACATCCTATAACTGGCAGGCGGCTAACTCTGCACTCTCAATACAAGTAACACCCATGATGTCAATGACCTTTTGGACTTGGTTAATGAACTCCTGAGGGTCCTCATCAGACTTAGACCCATGGAAAGATGGAGGGTTCATCCAAGTGAAGTCCCAAACCCTAGCTACTTTAGTAGTGGCCCTGGATTGGTCAGAATGACTGGTGGTCATTCATTCTGTGCAGCCAAGGACTGAGCAAGTGCGGTAAATGTGGCTCTAAACTCCGCATGGGAAACATGTGCACCCAAAGGATCTTCGGGCTGAGAAGCTGGTTGGTTTCTTCCCTTTGGGGCCATGGTCTGGAATAAGAGAAGAATGGATTAGACTGAGAATTTAACTTGTGATTATGCTCACTAGCATGACATGAATAATGAGGAAAGGGGACTATTCCTAAAACATCTTATAGCCTCCCGCACATAATTGTGGCGCGCAACACACCCATGTACAAGACACTACTAGATGCAGCTTTAAGACTTCCTAGGACTCTACTGAACCTTAGGCTCTGATACCAAGTTTGTAAAACCCCAATTTGCTTAACAGGAATGCTAAACAGTGCTCATGACCCCGAGGGACCACAAGCTAACCCATGACTGATATCTGTACCTGTATACTGAAAATCATAATATAATAATGCGGAATACATGGAACTATTAGGCCATAAGGTTCAACTAAATACAATCATATGGGCGAAAATACCTAAAACAACTAAATCGGAACATAAATCTGAAAGTAGATCCGAAAGCCTTTAAACTGTCTGAATAAGGAGTTGAAGGAACATGTCTCCAACTAACATCGTAAAACTAAACTGAAGAATAAATTAATGAATCAAATCATATTGTCCTTGAATCAATGAGGACTCACTGTGTCTCTGCGACTGGAATGCTACCGCTACTGCTGGGCTGGAGCTCGTGTCTCGAAACCTATGGTGTAACATGAAAAGAAAGCACCATAGCGCAAATGCATCAGTACAAATAGAGTACTGAGTATACGAGGAAGATAGGATGAACATAAAGGGTTTCATACATGAACAACATTGACTGACTAATATGAACGTGGGAGTGCAAACACACATTTATAGAAACTAGGACCGTAAATACGTGATAACATGACCTGTAGGCTAATACATGGTTTACTGATAATTGTCATGACTGATACTGAAACAGATAACATGGAGGGGTGTCAATACCGCAACACTGGTAAGGATAGCTGTGAGATCCTATACTGGTAGGTACTTAAATGAGAATGGTGGGAACCCTAAACTAATGGGTTAATCCATCTCATCAACCCTAATCTAATGGGTTAAGATGTCTTAACCTACGCTAGCTACGTAGTTCGGGAACACAAGGATTGCTACTAAGAATCATACCCTGAACTGGCAAGTGAGTTCCCATCCTTGGGTTCACTCGGTGCTAACCTCTAATCCCATCTGGAGGTACTGGACATCAATAACAGATTGTACATGACTTAATCTCACTGAATTCCGTTGATTGGTAGAATGTTACTGATATCTGACAACTAACTAAGATCATGAGGTTTTCCTGAGTCACATGACTGACTGATGTCTATGGAATCATAGCTTGAGTTTGGATAACGTGAAACATGACATGGATCTAAGCACACAGCTCTAGTTTTTGGGTACAAGTACCTCCAGGACTCGATGGAAGGAAACTAACATACATGACTGTCTTGATCAAAAGAGTAGAGTCCATAATTTATAATATCATAAGTAGGGATCTTATACTAAGCATGTTTATCAACAATGTATTGCATGGAAAGGATTTCATATCACATGGAAATACTTGCACAATCTTAATATCATGTTTATTACATAATCATATTGGCAAGACACACCAATAGAATGGAATTTCATGTGGATTGCATAGTTATCATGCATATTGTTCATAGGTAGGATTTGCAAGTAAACATAGCATAATCTCATAAGAATAGTTCATGAGTATTCCAACAAAATTTACAAGGCACATTAACAACATAGAAGTCATTGGAACGTACAGGCATATCATGAATCCTTCACTTTGTCAAAATTTAGCTATATTGCATGATTTCTAGTTCCTTAGGCACTTTATCACACACGTTACATGCACATCTTAAGCATAGGGGAATTCATCAAATTATACATCATGAACAACCAAAGTTACATGTTTCCAAGTCATATGATATCATAAATTCATAAAAACATATAAAGATTCCATCTTGGAAATCACCCAATATCAACAACATGATCATCAACACCCAACAATGTAGAAATCATACTTTATAATGAAAAACAGGAAAACAAACAAGCATTAACATAGGTATGATCATATCACCATAATTAACCAAGTTTTTGTATTTTAAAGATTGATTCTTGAAATCCACAGATGAAAGGAATCTGTGGATGAATACAACGCATACCCTAGAAGAAAGATTCTTGATGATTGACGGAGGAATTTCCTTGAAATCGGATCTTCAAGCTTAATTATGCAACCCTAGTTGTTTTTATCCCTTAGTGCTCTTGTATGATGAGATTTGAGATGAAAATAGGGTTGTAGTATGTTTAGAAGATAAATATTTCATAGGGTTAAGTTTAGGGACGTGTAAGGAGTATTTAAAGTCTTAATTACCTTTAAAATAACTCAAGATGAAGTGTTTTTGACACCTAAAATTGACTTAGGCGGCGCCCAAGTGATTGCCTATACTTGGGTTGGGCGGTGCCTAACCAATCTCCTATGATTGGGTTGGGCGGCGCCTAACCAATCACTTATGCTTGTGTTGGGCGGCGCCTAACCAATCGCCTATGCTTACTGTCTCTCACAAAAATGGGCATAACTTTTCGCTCGGGTATTGGATTAAGGCAAAATTGGTATCATTGGAAAGCTAATTTGATTTTCTAGAATTTGGTGGGTCTAAATCAGATAAAATACCATAAGAACATTGATAAATACTCGTTCAAAGATGACCCTTGCAAAATCAAACACTAAAACTTGATGGATTCAAAAACTCTTAGCTTGTATTACCTTGAGTGACTCATATGAACATGCTTAATGCATCATAAGCTATCCTATCACTAGGATATTTATTGTAAGTCATGTACTCAAGTATGAATTACAAGATAGGAGATTTCATACGTAGGAATGCTTATTCACTTCCTAGCTTAGAAACATGTGGGGTATTACATGATCAATACCAATTTGGCACCTTTTCATTATGTGGTGTTATCACGGTGCTCCACCACAAAAGGACGAACGTGATTTTCACCATCACCGCGACACAACCTTCTCGTGTTGGGCTAGGGTCTCTTATTAAAAGTACGATAACTTCTCACCCGAGTATTGGATTTAGGGGAAATTTGTATCATTGGAAAGATAATTCAATTTCCTATCATTTGGTGGGTCTTTAGCTAGAAAATTTTATGTAGAGCAAAAGATATGCTCATTTGAATTTGACTATAGCAACATTCTTCTCAGAAACTCAATCGATAAGGAATATTTTGATTCCTCTAATAGTCGAGTGTTATTTGAGGCCTTAATATACATCAAAATCTCCCATTAAACTACCAAAGAATTTAATGTATTTTTCATGGGCTCGAAACACGGTCCTAACATTGGTTTGGATTTTTGGGGTTTTATAATTACTTTTCCATCATTAATTGTTAAATACACCATATTATATACATTAAAACTAGTGAGCTATAACTGGCATCTTAATATCTCATTACACCAATATTGCACATGATATAATATAAATGTATATAGGTGTAAAAGCACATCATTTCATATAGACGGTGAGCCAGACTCAAACCGATAGATACGCTCATAGGCATATCAAATAATCATCCCCCAGCCTTTTCAGGTATCATCATATCACCACAATATCCTCTGTCCTTGCCGAGTATAAGTATCATTATAATAATCTCCTCCGGCTTTATAGGGTATCAATATCATCACTATAACCTCCTCCGACTTTGCCAGTATAAATATTACCATAACCATTCCAATGTAATTATATACAAATGTCATCATGACCAATTCTATATCAATAACATGAGGAATATCAGATAGAGTATAATAGCTTCAAGCATAATTACTAACATAGCTCCCGATATAGTCAATAAACATGCCTTCTATAATCATTAGCATCACGGCTCATAATAATAGAAATAAGAGGGATTTCAAGAAAGATCACAAGCATAGTTACTATACAAACCATATCATGAGCAACGACTGTATCAAAAGCCTGAATAATAGTCTATTAAATGTCTTGCATAATGACATAGTCATGTGCATCATTAATAGCATAATCTATAGCTACTAATAGCATTAATAATAATTTAGTCAAATATACCATGTACATCACATCTAATGTCATCACTATTGTTTTTTACTATATCTAGTCAACATTCCCCCAAGGATAATTTCTTATGCATCTTACAAGCTTCTAAGGTCTTAAATAGAATTATATTAATCCACACTTAAGGTGGGTTAAGAGACCCCCTTTTAATTCCCAAAGATATGTTATAAGTCAAAATTTTACCCAAGACTAGGCCACGGTATCTAAATCAACTCTCAGATGTATAGCAAGGCACCAGTAGTCCTAAGGTAGATGATCTGAGGTGGATTCATGCACCTCGGTGTTGTTATTCTGGAATATTTAGTCTTGTTTTTAGGACTACTCGTAATATAAATGAGTCAATAATGATATAATTGAGTATCCAAGTATTTCAAAACTTGTTGAAATGTTTAAGGTGTCTTTCAAATAAGTTTGTACTTAAGTTGGTCACTTAGAGTTCATATGTGGAAACTAGTGTTACTAACTTGAGTTAAGTGTTGTTCTAGTTGATCTCTATGGATTCTACTGAGTTTAACGAGTTACTAAATATATGATTTTGTAATTATGTGTGGAAAAACTTTTTTATAGAGTTTAATGTTCAATCCTATCAAGCCGAGAGTAAAAATACTAAACTAAAGATTAAAAGGGCGAAACTAGTTCTTAGCTTAAGTTTCTAGTTCACCGTTATGGACTGTATGTTGTTTTGAGCTCTAACTTGTGATGTTTCATGCTATATTATACTTGGATAGTATATTTTTATGATATATGAATCATATAAAAGCAATAAATCCAGTTTAAATAACACAATAAGGCTTGTAATGGATCAAGGAAAGCACGAGACAAGATTTGACAAACCATTGCTATGGGGAGATTAAAACACATAAAAAGCTTCCGAAGGGACCTAAAATTATTTCTATTATCGATTAGGGAGATTCTCACACCCTATTCCCCCCTATGAGCTCTACGGCGCGTACCTAGTGAAAAAATAGGCAGTTTTGTCCTCCTATAAATAGGGCACTTGAACTTAATGTTATAATAATTGGACTTTGAAACTTGGAGAGGGGATGGAAAATACTTCAAATAGGGTTTGTTGTGCTTTAATTTAGTTTATTTATGGATTTTATCTTGTATTCATTCATCGTGATTACTACTATGTCAATAAGTGGCTAAATGCCCTCTTTTTGGGGTTAAGGCCAAGAACATGATTACTATTGCTTTGAATTAATTTGGTTTTGATTGATTATCATATTTGGTTGTTTTTTATTCTTTTTATAATAAAGATATTCCTAGGATAGAGATATTCCTAGAATTCTTATTTTTTTCACTTCGGGATAAAATATAAATGCGTTTAGCTTAGTTCTCACAGCGCCACTCAATGATATAGTTGTAGGGAAACGTTAGATAGGTGATTAGATGCTATAGAGACCATGATCATAAAACCAACCCCATTAATCAACAACCAAGGTAAGCAATTTGACCAATGAAGTTCAATATCTTAGTATGACTGTTCTTAGTGCTTTAACCTTGGACTTTTCTTTATCAATTGTTCAAGACTCTTACTTTCCCATTGTTTACTTTATTTTGAATTCACAACTCCAACACTATTTTCTCACATTTACACCACTTTAATCTCAATCACTCAATTTGAATTAGGTAGTTTCTTAACACTAGTACTTGTGGGATAGATACTTGACTTCTAAAGGTGCACTTTACTACTTGGTCGGATAACATAGACTTGTGTATGTGCTTGGGCGTAATAAGTGTTTGGAGCTTTTGCCGGGGACTTGTAAATATGCAACTATCTTATTTTTAGTTTAGCTATATTGAGTTGTACATAGTTTAGTATTTTTTGTATTTTTTAGTTTATTTTACTTATTTTGTCACACTTTTTGATATGGCAGCCTGGGATAGATAGTTTTTAAGTAATAATGATTCTTGTTGTTTTGTGGGGGACCCAATTGAGAGGATTTTTGTCCAGATTTTAATTGAAGCATGTGTATGGGACCTTCATGATACGAGGTGGATACTATCCTATCTATGGAGCAAACCACTATTTGGTATTTGGTTTATGACAATTTGATAATCTTGCAGATATGTATGGTGCTAATCCTGAATCAGTAACATTTAGGGGCAATGCTCAAAGGACAAATTATGATAATACCTACAACCAAAAGTGGCATACTCAAGCACCGAATAATTTGTGGAACAATAACCAGCATCGACAGTTTCAGTAACATCAACAAAACACACAGGCCGGTAACATAGAAGAGATGTTAAAAAGATCATGGCTACCCAAGAATTGTTAGTTGTTGAACATAAAAATCAACAAATAATTCTGAAGTAGTTGGAGAATTAGTTAGGGTAGATACAACAGTCACAAAATACCAGGCCTCAAGGTGGTTTTCCAAGTTACACTAAACCTTCTAAATAAGTAATAGAAATCACTTTGAGGAATGGTAAAGAGCTGAGTGAAGATTCCCTAAAGATAACTAAGGAGGTAGATACAGAGTTGGCTCCTCAACCAGTTATAGACAAAGTTGTTGATAATTTGAGGAAGTTTGAGTATTCGAAAACTAAAGTTGCTAAACAGTTTAAGGAGATACCGCTACCACCATATCCATATAGGTAGAAACAACACAAAAGGATACTAGACAATTTGTAGAGCAAAAACAGGAATTTTAGGCTTTAAACTGTCATCTTTCTCTTTAAACTTAAATTGAGAAGGTGAATAAAAGTTAGTGTGTTGTGGATGGTTTTAATTTAGAAGTAGGATTGGTTTGTCCTCATTCAAAGCACTTTTATATAATATGTTTAGATGATGGCATATCTGTGGAGTCATCTAAAATAGTGGAAGAGTGAGAAGATGAGGAACAAGAATCCTATATTCTTAAGCACAATATAAGCACCATAAAAACATACCTCATTGTAAGAAAGAGTTGTTTACTATGCACCGTACATTACACGGTTTCTTCATATTTGTACAACCACTATATGAGCGAAGCATAAAGATGGATGTAAGGTTGGGGTTAAAATTTATATCCTTAAGGTGGAGGAAAAAGTTAATGTGGGTCGTGCCACGACCCTAAATTAGGCCCTTCTTGGGAGGCAACCCAAGTTAAGGTATCTTTTATTTTTAGTATTTGTAGTTTTTACTTCACTAGTTTTTGTTTTTCATTCAGTCAAAAGTTCATGGGAAGTTTGAGTACCAGAATTCTGAGCTAAGGAGCATGTCAAAGAAAGTTTAGGGTCCCTGGACCCCTTATTGTGTAAATATTCTACTATCTAGGCTTAGAGGACTCACAGAGTATTTTTGTCTATACTTTTATGTATATTTTTGGGACAAATTAGATTTTAAAGTGTGGGGTGGGGAAATTCTCAATTTTAGGAGTAATTTAAAAAAACATTATGTTAAGAATAAGTGAGATATTCTTGTTAGTGATATATGTGATTGCATGATGCAAGTTATTTTTTGTGTAAAGCATGTTGATTGTGTGAATTACTACTTTTTAAACTCCTATGCTCACGATCATGATTCTTGTACTTGTTAGCTTAATGTTGAATTCATGCGATTGCTGGTTGCGAATCTATAATGATATTGCTAGTGTGGATCATGTGCCATGTGTGTGGGAGGTTTTTGTATATTTCTTGTTGCATGTGTTATCTAGAACTTGCCTGGTGTGTATACAAAGAAAAATAAAGAGTATGGGTTTAGGAGATGATATAGGAATTTCCTTGATAGCCTTGTTTCATACTCTTTTTTACCTACCCTTGTGCATAATCCTATTTAACCCCATTGAGCCTTTAGCTTATTTTCTTTGATAGCCTTATATGTATCTTGCATCTCCTTCTTTGATTAACCTTAATTTGATCTAAAGCTCCTAATATATCTAGTGTAAAATTAATTGAGTTAAGTATCTTGAATTTAATTATGAGAAAGGTGAAAGTAAAGCCCTAAAGTAATAGTTGTTGGTGTGTACAATTGATTTGTTGTGGTTGGGAGTTAGAGAAATTTGTGCTAAAGAAATTCTCATTTTTAGCCCAATTGTGTTACAATGAACCTGTTTTGGCCTTGGTCCACCTTGGACATAGTTCACCTCAACTAAGGCAAATGCTTAAGTTGAGGGTAGCTATTAGAATGGTGCATAATGAAAAGTGGGTGTGAAGAAGGGAAAATTGAATCATGAATTAATAGAAAATATTCCCACCATAGTATATGTGAATGAACATAATGTGATGGGACTAACAAAAGATATGGTGGATAGTAGTGGTGTAAATCTGTTGTTAGAGGTGAATTAAATGAATTGTGTGATGTATTAAATCGCTTAGGGAAGATAGTCACTATTGCTTACCAAAATAGTTTCTACCCATCCCTTAGACTACATTTCCACCCATAAATAACTATTTAGTCCTAAGATTTAACATTCTCGTATTAGTGAAGAACTACTCTAAGGGCAAGCCTATGGTTCATGTTGTGTAACTTGTGAATTCCTTGTGAGTGTGAGTGCAATTTGATTTTTGTAACCATCTGTTAGAAATTTCATTTATGTAAGTAATTATATGTAACTCTCTTATTGCGAGTGAACATTTTTTATGATAGTTGGTGATCTGTATGGTGCCTTTGATTGAACAATATGTATGAGTTTGACAACTACGTAAGTTAATTCTTGAGGCTGGGATGTTTTGGAGTAGTGTTCTGAAATATTCAATTGTGTTTGTAGCATGCTTTGTGTAGAAACTTGCATTCTGTATAGTCATTGTAGCACTAGCTTGAGTGTTTTAATTGTAGTATATGTATGGAGTCAGATTGGCTTAGGATGTTTAGAGTAAACAGTTGTTCGAGGAAGAATAAGGCCTTTTTTTGGATGATGATCTGAGGTGGATTCATGCACCTCAGTGTTGTTATCTTGATATATTTAGTCTTTTTTTGAGGACTACTCATGTTATTAATAAGTTAATAATGATTTAATTTAGTATCCAAGTGTTTAAGTACTTGATTACAACGTTTAAGGTGCCTTTCAGACAAGTTTGTACTTAAGTTGGTCACTTAGAGTTCAAATGGGGAAACTATGTTACTAGCTTGAGCTAGGTATTGTTCTAGTTGACATCTATGGATTATAGTGAGTTTAATGATTTAATAATGGTATTATTGTTTATTTATGTGTGTAACAACTTTTTATAGTGTTCAAGGTTCAATCGAATCAATAAGAGTCAAAACACTAAACTAATGATTAAAAGGGTAAACCTAGTTCTTAGCTTATGTTTCAAGTTCACCGTTGTGGATTATATGTTGTTTTGAACTAAAATTTATGGTTTTAATGCTATAAGATGCTTTATGAGTTGATTATTATGATATATTAATGATATAAAGTTGGAAATCAAGTGTAAACAACTGAAAAAGTCTTGGAATGGATCAAAGAAAGCACGAGACGAGATTTAACGTAAAACGGACACTTTGGATGTCCATGGAGCGTATCTTACCAAAACCATTACTATTTTGCAATTGAAACACATAGATATATCCCAAGGGACCCAAAATAATGTGTCTTCATGATGAGGGTGCGTCACACACCCTAGTCCCCGCTATGAGCTCCACGATACGTACCTAGTGCAAAATATGGAAGTTTTGTCCTCCTATAAATAGGACACTTGAACTTGATTTTATACACCTTGGACGAATTTGAAAATTGGAGAGGTGCTGGAAAAAGCTTCAAATAGGGTTTTTATTTATTTTATTTAGTTTATTTATGTATTTTATCTTTTATTCATTCATCATGATTACTTCTATGTCGATGAGTGGGTAAACGCCCCATTTCTGGGGTCAAGGCCAAGAACATGATTACTATTCCTTTGAATTGATTTGATTTGGATTGCTTATCATAATTGGTTGTTTATTTATCCTTTTTATAACTATTTTAATGAGTAGATAACCTTATAATACATCTATTGTCATCTTGTGAGCCGGAAAGGAGGATTAAGAAGATAGAACGTGGGGGTAAATAGAATAAGGTTCTTATTCATTTATAAAATAAGGGATTTGAATTAGCCACTAAGATAGATATATACCTAGAAGACTGGTTTTGTTCACTACAGGATGAAATATAAATGCAATTATCTTAGTTTTCACATCCCCGCTCAATGATGTAGGTGTAGGGCTACGTTAGATAGGTAATTAGAGGCTCGAGGGACCATGATCATAAAAGCACCCCCGTGAATCAACAACCAAGGTAAGCAATCTAACCAATGAAGTTCAATATTTTACTATGATTGTTCGTAGTGCTTTAACCCCAGGTTTCTCTTTATTGATTGTCCAAGACTCTTACTTTCCACATTGGTTAGTTTATTTTCAATTCACAACCCAAACACTCTTCTATCATGTTTGCACCACATTAATCTCAATCGTTAAATTTGAATTGCGTAGTTGCTTAGTACTAGTCCTTGTGGGATAGATACTTGGCGTATAAAGGGCCACTTTACTAATTGATGAGACCACATACACTTTCATGTGCTCTTGGCGCAATGGTAGAGGTCTATCCTATCCATTATACCTAACTCAAACATAAAAACAAAGGCACTTCTAACTATATAAGAAACTAGTGTCAACTTACCTACAACATGACTGATGAGGTGACTCACATCCAACCATAGTAAACTAAAGCATACTCATTCTAACAATGATATATGAAGATCAACTTACCAAGGTTAAAGCCTACTAGCCGAGCATTCCAAACTATTAGTTCATATGACCTAAATTATACGACTAATCTCAATTCTTACCATTGATCAATCCAACACCAAAATTGCCTCCCAATCTAAGAATATTTCATAATTATACTATAACATAGCTCAGTCTAACAAGGAGTAAGTAAAACCTATCTCAAATCCAAAGAAATCTAATGAACCGCTAAAACTTTGATTTTCCTTTTTGAGAAGAATGTTCAAGGTGCTAAGCTATGAAAATACATTATACATATTATTACGAGAATAATGATACTCATATTGCGACATTGTGCTTTGGGTCCAAAAACGACAACAAAATCCCCAAGTGGGTCCCACTTACGAAAAACACATTTTCAAGGTCAACCCAAAGCTTATACAAAATCGAAGAATCATAAACCTCAATAAATAGGTGAAAACCAAGATTATTTGGGCTAAAATCATACCCTCAAGCTATTTTAGGTGTTGGTAAAAAATTCAAGAAATTCAAGCTTGAAAGTGAATGCTTTTTACCTCAAATCCAATGCTAATCATAAAAATATATGTTATCCAAGGTCCCAAGTCTCACCCAAGACTAAATTTGAGGTTAACACACTATATATTAGGGCTTCTAGGTCCTAAGGATGATTGGAAAATGTCCAAAATGTGTCCTTAAAGTCCTTTAAATATCCAACTAAGGCAATCAGATATGATTATACCCATCCATGAGTGGTAATCGCCCTTGTACAATTACCAAGGGCCTTTTCGCATTCACCAAGGGCCTTATCGCAATTACCATATTCCGATCCTGGTAATCCTTGTGTGATCGCCATTGCACCTGCACCAGCAACTTGGAAATTTTTCCAAGTTTCCAACGATGCCTCGGGATTCATTCAAAATCCAATATAGACAAATAAACTATGTAACCACACTAAATTCAAAATTTTGGCCGCATTGAAAAAGTTGAATGTTTCATCTAAGGTTGTTTCGACCTAGTATGTGTCCCATACGCAAACTTCCAATTTTTAAACTTGGACCAATAGGTCAAAATGAGTTTGGGCGCATTGGGACTCGAACAAAAGGTCTATCTAGCCTAAAATTGATATTTCAGAGATTCTGGCGCAATCAAAATTTGTATTTGAGGTTGTTTTATTAAAGTTTTCTCCCGATGCCATTTGGAACCAGCAAAGTCTTCTAAATTGAGAATTGTCTCTGAAAACCAAATAAACTGCCCGGTAATTGAACTATCGGCTTTAGAAAGTCATAAATGACTTGAGGAATCTATGGAAAAGCTCAAAAAGAAAAAATAAGAAATAATACAGACAATGACCTGAAGGGTCATTACAAAATCCACTACTAAAGGTATTTTCATCCTTTAAAGTTAAAGATGAGGAAATATCAGAAGTCTTGAATAATTGATGATACTTGGCCCACATCTCTCTCTCGATCTCCCAAATGGCATTCTCTACTGGGCGGTGGCTCCATTGAACCTTCACTAAAGGAATCTCTCAAGTGATTAATCGCTTCACATCACTAGCCAAAATAAACACGGGCTCCACCACAAAGTTCAAATGCTCATCTAACTGAACTGACTCATACCTAAGAAAATAGGATAGATCAGGAATACACTGCCGCAACATAGAGACATGGAAAACCGGATGAATAATAGTAAAATATGGGGTAAAGCTAACTCATAACCTACCTCACTAACTACATGGAAAATCTCAAAAAGGTTAATATATCGAGGGATGAGCTTGACCTTCCTCCAAAACATCATCATACCCCTTATGGGCGATACACGGAGGAATACACAATCACCAACTCCAAATCTCAAATAACAACGCCTATGATCTGCATACGCCTTCTGCCTACTCTAGGCTGCTCTCAACCTATCCTGAATCACCCCGACTCTGTCCAATAAGTCCTGAAACAAATACATACCACAAGACGTTACCTATGAAATCTCAAACTATTTGATCGGTGAATGACACTCTATCCATACAAAGCCTCAAAAGGCACCATCTCAATACTTGAATGATAATTGTTATTATACGTGAGCTCTACCAAGGCTAAGTGTTGATCCCACTGGCTTCTGAAATCCATAACACATGCCCAGAGCATATCCTCAAGTATCTGAATAGTCCAATTAGATTGGCCATCAGTCTGCAGGTAAAAGGTTGTACTCAAGTCCACCTGAGTACCCAACTCCTTCTAGAATGCACTCTGAAACCTCTAAGGGAACACAAATCTATGATTTAAATTGTAGAGATGGGTACCCCATGCAACTGACTATCTCCTGAGCATAGACATTGGCTAATCTCTCAGCACTGAAGGTAATCTAAATAGGTAAAAAATATTCTAACTTGGTCAAATAATCCACAATCACCCAAATTCCATCGAAACCATGGGAAGTTTGAGGCAAATCACTAATGAAGTCTTTAGTAATCTATTCCCATTTCCACTCAAGAATGGGAAACCTTTGAGTCAAACCAACAGTACGTTGATGCTCAACCTTTACCTACTTAAAACATAGGCAATGATCTACAAAGTCTGCCACATCTATTTTTATGCCACATCATAAATAATATTGTTGAAAATCTTTATACATCTTGGTTGTATTAGGATAAATGGAATATCTAGAGTTGTGAGACTCATGCAAAATTAAATAAAACAAATCACCAATCGAAGGAACACAAATATGACCATCAGACCTCAAAATAACTTTAGAATCAATATGTGCCCCTCAAACTCACCACTTAACTCCCGATCGTGAAGGAAGAAAAACTTTCTATCATTATACTGATGATCATAAACCATCTCAAATAATGAGGACCTCTCTTCCACACGAGCCAAAATCCTCGTAGGGTCTGAAATATCAAGGAAAACTATCAAATTAGCTAAATACTAAATGTTCTATGGTAATGGAATTCTAGAAACAAATATTCAAGCCAAACTACCCATACTCACTACCTTGCGACTCAAGGAAACAACTACAATATTTTCCTTACTCAAATGATACAAAATGGAAATATTATAGTCCTTAAGAAACTCCATCCATATACGCTATCAAGCATTAAGCTCTTGCTAGATCATGAGATATTAAAGAATGTGATGTTCATAGAAAATATCATATTGCATACCATAGAGGTAATGCCTCTAAATATTGACCGTGAAACTACTTCTACTATCTCCAAATTATGAGTGGGGTAGTTTCTTTCATGCACTTTAAGTCGTCTCGAAGCATAAGAAATAACATGAGCCCGATGCATCAAAACAAAACCTAAACCAACACCAAAAATGTCACAAAACAAGGTGAATCCCTCAACCTCAACAAAAAGAGCCAACAAAGAATCTGAAGTAAGAAAGTCCTTAGAGCTTGACTCACACTCCTTTAACCATTGAAAAGGATCTTTATTCTGATTCAATCTGGTCATAGGAGATGAAATAGTAGTACAGACCTCAACGAAGTGTCTAGAATAACAAGCCGAATAAGCTACAAACCTCAATCAGAGGTTTAGGTCTAGCCCAATCAAGAATCACCTCTATCATGGCTAGATCTACCATAATACTATCCTTAGACATCGCATGGACAATGAATGTCATTGAATCTAGACAAAACTCACACTCTGAGAAATTTGCAAAGAGCAAATGGTCTGTGTTAAAGTCTAGAGCACAACCCTCAAATATTACACAAGCTCCTCATGAATCCTCAAATACAAAAGAATGTCAAGAATGAACATGATCACAAAAGAGTCCAAATAAGGCCTAAATACTTTGTTCATCAATTCTATGAATGCACTTAGCAAATTATTCAGCCAAAATGACATCACTAAGAACTCATAATGACTATAACGAGTCCTAAATGCTGTCTTTGAGACATCCTCAACCCAAATTTCAAAATGATAGTAGCCATACCTTAAATCAATCTTAGAAAACATGGTTGCGCCTTGAAACTGGTAAAACAAATCATCTATCCATGGCATAGGATAATGGTTCTTTACCGTCACCTTATTAAGCTGCTTATAATAAATACACAAATGCATAGAACTATCCTTCTTTTTTACAAATAATATAATGGAACCCCATAGGGACACACTCGGTCTATTAAAACCCTTACTAAGAAGATCCTAAAGTTGAGAATTTAGCTCCTTAAGATCAAAAGGAGACATATAGTAAGGTTCCATAGAAATTGGTCAAGGTCTAGACTTGAGGACAGTAGCAAAATCAATCTCACCAACAGGGGGAATACCAGGAAGGTCGGTAGGGAATGCATTGGAAAACTCATAAACACTCTCTACCTACGTATCACTTATATAAGTAAGATAAAAATGTCAAGCCCTCGAAACAAGCCTCCTAGCACGAACATAAGAAATAATCCCCATAGACTCGCAGCTAACTGGTCCTTTCCACACGAGTAGGTGTACACCGGCATAGCTAAGGTAACGTTATTAGAAAAACAATCCATGACCCCATGATAGTGGGATAACTAGTCTATGCCAAGAATCACATCAAAATCTAGCATATAAAGAATAATAAGACTAGTAAAATTATCAACATCACTAACTTCAACAAAACATTATTTGTATACTCGATCCTCGACTAATGAATTATCCATGGGAGTAGATACACACAAAGGCACGACTAACAAATCTCTAGTCAACTCCAACTCTGGTGCATAATAAGTAGATAAATAAGAATAAGTGAATCTTGTATCAATAAAGCAAGAGATGACTTGTAGCAGTCCAAAATCATACATGTAACTATAGTATCTGAAGTCTTAGATCAGGCCTAGCAGGTACTGCATATAACTGACCATACCCGCCAACTGGCTGGGTACCTAACCAACCTTATGTCCTGCCTGCTTGATAACCTCTTCAAGCTCCCTGATAACCACCATTATGACAATAAGATCCACCTCTACCCAAGGGATAAACTTCTGTAATAGGGGAATCGCCCTGGGCTAAAACAACTATCGCCCCAAGACAAGGCATCCCCACGAATTATGACTAGGAAGTCCACAAGTAAAATAGGAAACACAAGCAGAACCGGACCCAATAGATTTGGCTGACCCAGAATAACCACCATGTAGAGAATGTCCCAACGATAAATCACTGAAAGACAGATCAACGCCTTTACCAGGGAAACCACTAGCATCAAATTGACCTCTATTAGTAATCTGAAGAGCTGCTTAAACTAGTAGACTAGGATGACCCTAAGGGTTAATAAAGGGACGTAGATAACACCCAACATGAGAACTACAACCTCTGAATTAGGAACCACTAAGGCTCCTACTGAATCCACCTTTGGACAAGGACCTCTCATCACATCCCTCGTGACTCTCATGGTTCATCTTCTACATCATCCTAGCATGATCCAAAACCTCAGCAAAATCCTACCCACAAAATCTAAACTCTGAGTAGCCATACGAATAGGGAGTCTTAACCTTCTAACAAAGAAACAAACTTAACCTTCTAACAAAGAAACAAACTCTCTTATAGTCAAAATCCAAAATGGAAGTTATATGCCTAGACAACTCATTAAAACATGCCTCATACTTAGAAACTGTCATGGAGCCCCACTCAAATTTGGAGAACTGATTCCTCACTCATTCAATAAAGGTTGTGTGACATATACTTCTCCAAGAACATCTCGTAAAACTAAGCCCATGACAAAGAAGAAAATCTAGCTGGTCTAGAATCCATATAACCTCTCTACGAATGACAAGTAAAGATGTCCAATTGAAATATGGTGTAATTCACACCACAAGTCTCAACAAGTCCTAAACCATGAAGCCCATCCTCAAAAGAAGTAAGAAACTCATATGCATCCTTACCTAGAGTAGTAGAAAACCTAGGCAGATCCAACCTCAATAATATACACAATATGTTCTGCTCCTTAGAAGACATAGAAGGCTGGGCCATGACTAGCTGAGAAGTTACTGGCTGAACAACTACTAGCATAAGAGGAACCTTAATTAAAGAGGTTGTAGCTAAAGGCTGTGCCCTCGCTTCAATAGCACTCTAATCAGTAGACTGTGTACAATCAAAAGGTACACAACCAAAAATCCCCAAAAGACAAATCAGGGATTCTTTAAGTAAGGAAGAGGGAATAAAACTTAGTGGAGACTAAACTGGCCCCTGGCCCATCACTTGTTATGGTAGAAAAACACTAGCTCAAGTGTAGGAATAGGGTCTAGGAAAGGTGGCCTATCTCGGCCCCTATCCAGGGACATACCACAAGGATGTCCTTGACCTTTATGTCATCCATGAAAAAGGATTATGATCCTTTGGCTTGTTCTCGGTACCCCTATCTTATTTAACGGTGACACGTGTCTTGGCCATCTGCTAAAGATTAATGTCAATGGAATATCATACAAACAATTTCTTGCACTTCGAATGATATGAGAGAAAGAAATGAATAACTCCTAAGAATGTCCCACAGCCTCCCAAAGATAGGAAACAGCTGTCAACACTCACATCCTCAAGACTCTAGTATACACTTGATCATGTACCAATAATACCGATAAAACCTAGGCTCTAATGCAAAATTTTCACAACCAAATTTATAGTTTATGGTGGAACCTACTAAATCCCGCCAGTAGGTAAGCCACACCCATAACCTGAAACTAATGTAATGGGTTAATCCAGTAAGAAATGCCAATATAAGACAAATTTAATGAACAAAAACTATGAATAAATAGTGTTCTAATATCGATAAAAAGTCAAACATGTATAACAATCCTATGACCTAGTATAGCAAGTACAAGAGTATCTAATATCAATAACACAAACCAACAGTCTAAAGTAGTTAATATATATATATCTTAAAACCAAAAATTGTATAATAACAAGATAGAAGGAAACTGGTTGACTTAGACTCCAAGAGCTCTCCCTATCTTTTGAATATCAACACCAATGAACTCAAATCAATGATGGCCACTACTAGTCAGATCTGCACTAAAAAGGTATAGAAATATAGTATGAGTATGAAAATAATGGGTACTCAGTAGGCATCACTAGACAAAGGAGCTAAGTTATGATATAAGGATGATATAATGCAAGATAAACATAACTAAGTCAAGGTACAGAATGGGACCTGAATCATCTTCATCATCACTGTGTATAATAAGTAGTTAATAAAAAAATATAATATCAGGCATCAAAATATGCTAATTCTACCGTGCATAAGCAATAGATAATTTGGAATCATAACACATCATAAAGTATAACTACAAGCAAACACACGTACAAAGTTAACTACCATATAAATAATGGTGCATAAAGTAAAGAACTCATCACAACATCTCAAACTATTGGAGAGTACTGTAAGAGAAATAATCACAAGGAATTTAACAAACAACATATCCAAATCTCTTCATTTTTCAAACATATTCAATAGTTATCATCCATCAAACATTTTTTCGAACATTCATTAGTTACCAACATTTACCATATATCCATATTTCAAACTAGTACCATCATTAGCCACTTTTCATTTAATATCCATTAGCCACTTTTTATTAGATACACAACAACCATTAACTAGTCCATTAGATTTATAGCCATCAAATAACCATAGTCATTTATCAGACAACTATTCACTACATGGCTATTTTAATAGCTGACATTCCTTGACTAACCATTATTCATCACTAACATTACTCACTAAGTGAATCCTTATTTTAAAACTAGTACCCGCTTACAAACTATTCTTGATTAGTCATTTAGACAATAACCATCACAATTTCTTATCCACTATTAATCATTAACTATACCACATTATATATATTAAACTCTAGTGATCTACAACCAGTATTTAAATATCTCATTGCACCCACGTTGCATAAATATAAATGTATATAAGTGTGCAAGAACATAGTTGTGATATATAGGGCTAGCCGGACTCAAACTGGTAGATGCGCTTATAGGTATATCAAATAATTATCCTCCGGCCTTGCCGGTTATCATCATCATTACCATAATATTTTTTGTCCTTGTCAGGTATTAGTATAATCATCACAATCTCCTCCGACCTTGTCAAATATCAATATCAGTACCATAACCTCCTCTGGCCTTGTCGGGTATCAATACCACCATCATAATACCAGTGTAATCATATGCTTATGTCATCATGATGAAGGTAATATGACTATTATGATCAATCACACATAGAGTATCATGGCTTAAAGCATAACTAATAACATAGGTATCCATATAGTCAATAAACATGCCTTCTAGAATCATTAACATCATGACTCACAAGTTTAGAAATAAGAGGGATTTCTACAATGATCACAAGCATAGTTACTATACAAAAGTATATCATGAAAAATATAGTAGTAACATTCCCGAATGATAGCCTATTCAATGACTTATATAATAACATAGTCATTGGCTTCATTAACAACATAATCGATAGCTACTTATAGCATTAAAAATAAGTTCATCAAAAATGCCATGTACATCCCCTCTAATGTCATCACCATAGTTATTTAGTATATCTAGTCAACATGCTCCCAAGGAGCATTTATTAGGCAACTAATAAGCTTCTAAGGTCTTCAACAGAACTATATCAATCCACACTTAAGGTCGTTAATAGATCCCATTCTAATTCCCCAAAATACATTCTAAGTCCAACTTCTACCTTGGACTAGGACATGGTATCTAAATTATCTCTTAGATGTATAACAATCCACTAGTAGTCCAAAGGTAGAGGTTTGTCCCATCCATTATACCTAACTCAACCATAGAAACTAAGGCACTTCCATTTATTTAAGAAACTATGGTCAACTTAGCCACAACATGAGTGACGTTTTTAATCACATAAAACCACAGTAAACTAAAGCATATTCATGCTAACCATGAGACATGAAGTTCAACTTACCAAGGTTCAAGCCTACAAGCCAAGCATTCCAACCTGTGAGTTCATATGACCTAAATAATACAACTATTCCCAAGTCTTAGCATTCATAAATCCAACACTTAAATCCCCTCCAAATCTAACAATACATCACAATTATACTATGACATAGCTTAGTTTAACAAGAGTAAGCTTAACTAACCTCAAATCTAAAGAAAGCTCACAAACTGCTAAACCTTTGCTTTTTCCTTCCAATAAGATTCCTCAAGGTTCCAAGACATCAAAAAGATATTCGACACATTACTAAAATAATATCAATACAAATACTGTACCATTGTGATTCGGGTCCAAAAACAACATCAAAAGCTCTAAGGGGTCCCACTTATAGAAAACACATTTTTGAGGTCAACCCAAGGCTCCTAAATACTCAAAGAATCATAATCCTCAAGAAATAGGTGAAAACCAATATTATATAACATAAAATCAAGACCTCAATCTATTTAGGGTTTTGGTCAAGAATTTAACAAATTCAAGCTTGAAATTGAAGGATTATTAGCTCAAATCCAATGTTAATAAGGATAATATATGTTATCCAAGTCCTAAGTCTTACCCAAGACTCAATTTGAGGTTACCATACTATATTAGGGCTTCTAGGTCTCAAGGATTATTGAAAAATCCCCAAAATGCGGCCTTAAAGGACTTTAAATACCCAACTCAGGCACTCAGGTATGACTATCACCATCCATGAGTGGTAATCGGACATTTGTTGTAACGCCCCATAGATTTCTCAACTTGATATCACCTAGAAGCACGTATGAGAGGCTAGCAACTTGAAAATTCCCTAAGTGTAAGAAGGACTTAGTCACATTTAGAGTTCCTAATCTTTGTGGATTTTAATTTCAACCTTCCAAACCTCAAAAAGTTAATTTAGAAGTTGATTCATGATCGGGAGCGTCAAGGGTATATCCCGAGTTAGTTTCAGAATTTTTGGATTAAAGTAAGGGTGAGTTTGGAGGTCCAAAATAGTATGGTCTTTCGATAGGCCAATGACGTAAGTCTTATTCCCGTTTCTAGGAGTCAGGACATGAGCCTATTCCATATTTTTGGGAGTCGCGATGTCAGCCTATTCTCCATGTCTAGGGGTCCTAATGCGACAGGGGCCCAGCTCTGCATTATTTTTATCCGTATTTTTAAGGGAAAATGGGTCTTTTCCCTCACACTAATCCTTTCAAACATGAGATTAAATAAAGTACATTAGGCTTCATTTCATCAAAAAAAATACTTGTATTACACCAAAAGCAAAACCTTAGTTCCATCTCCTACGATCAAGAGTTTATCATTCCAAGCCAAGAATTCCACGAACTAAAGTGTGATTTGGATTCCATTCTTCCTCCTAAGTAAACTAAGGTATGTGTGACTACTCAAAAAAACCTTGGGCATAATTTTAAATATTTTATCAAGATTAAAGATCCCTATTTATGATTTATAATGAAGTATACTATATGATTTTCAAAGATTATGCATCATGGGACTGTTTTGATTGAAATGTATGTTTTTTTGAACTACTTTTATTGATAATTTAATTATAACTATATATATAGATGAATTTTGTGTATTTATAAGATTTGATTGAGAGTATGAGTATGAAATTCTTCTTTTGTTGCGAACTAAAGTTCATAATTTTATTGCGAATGATTTAACATGAATGTGTTAAGGTTTGAAAGTGATCTTCTCAGTATCATGGTGTTTTATATGGTTTATAGATGATGGAATAGAGTTTCTTATTTTAACTACATACTTTCTTTAAAGAGAAGGAATTGCATATGATTGAGTAAATTAACATCACCACCACACGTTTTGTATGTTTAGAAGTATGATGGGCAGAGAATTTTATATGATATGGACTTGCAAGTTAGGGTATAATAATACACGGTGATAGTATGCTCTTAACAAAATAAATGATGAACACTTTGAATGCATAATAAATAGTTTTAAATAAATAAAATTTGTCTTAAAGAGAGGTAGATGGTCACCTAAAGAAGGCATTTGAGAGTAAGGGTTCATCATCAGATTGACCAAATTTGCCAATTCAGGTGATATAATTGGCTAAAGCCAATGTATACTTGTCCTTGAAACACTGGTATACTAGTATAAAATTTAGGACTCTAATCATTGTGTCATACTTGGATTGGAGGCTTGGCCACTGAATTAAGGGTGGATTCGATATAGCCCATGGGATCGTAGAAATGTAAGGTGTATAATCTATCTCAGGATTAATAGAAAGAGTGAGTCATGTTTTCAAAGAAGTTCCTTGGAGTTCACTAAAGTATGCCCATGTATTTTTACTCTCATATCATGATTATTCACTTTATGAAATACTCTTAAATATTTTGTATAAAAACACGTCATTTTGAGTTGTTTCACATACCAGTACAATTTTATTGACCCCCTATATTTCAAGGGGGTCCGAGGCTCAGTCCAGAGGTCTTGATAAGCCATAGAATTTTTCAGAAAGAAGTGAATTATGTAGTTAGTGAGCATTCTCTACTTTGGAAGGCCAATTTTCTTCCATTCATTATCATTTATTTTGGTTTAGGTCCACTAGGTCCTTGTCCCAATTTCAGACAGTTATTGTTCTTTTTTGTATATATTAGAGATTTTTCAGACTAAATTAGATGTGGTCTAGGTGTTGATAAATTTCTTTTTGTATTGTTAAAAAGAATTTTGAATATGACCATGATTCCATTTATTATAATTCTGCATATTTTGTTTGTTATGTGAGTATAGTACATGATCACCAGATGTAGAAGGGTGTCTGGGCCTCCATGGTTCAAGATGCTCATTATGGCCAGGGCCTTGTTTAGTTCATGACAAACTTTGTAACAGAGGATGGTTCATGGTACCTGGGTGTCTTCAAAGTCTCATTGGGTAGAGTCTTGTTATAGGCGTGTAGCATATCACACTTATAGGCAGGAGGCTACTACGTATTTACGAATGTCTCCTTTGTTTGTGATTTAGTTTGTTCTGTAGCATTAAGAATGTCCCCTAATCATTAGCCTCTTGTATTTCCGAAAATTTATCATGCCTCCACGTTGCACCAATGATCAGAACGCCCAAACTGATGAGGTTTGTCCTACCCATGGGATGAGGACAACCAATAGGTCTCACTCTCTCAAATTTGAAGCTGCTCTGGGATTCCCTCCTGTTTAGACCAGCACACCTAGGGAACCTAGGTCTCCTCGGTCTGGGACTAACTGCACCCAACCTTTTTTGAGAGAGATATCAAATACTAAGTTTAGAAAGTCGATGCATATGCTTGCATAGCTGGTGGATTTACAGACCCAATAGTTAGAGGATGTGGGGTCTATATCTGGTGTATCCAAGACTCCTAGGGTGAGTTACTTTATGAGGCTTAACCCACCTAAGTTTATAGGTACAAAGATAGAGAAGGATCCGTAAGAGTTTGTAGACAAAATGGAAAATTTTTTTAGGATGATGCTTGTGGATGAAGTGGAAGGGGTTGAACTAGTGGCTTATCAACTTAAGGACGTAGTAAATCAGTGGTTGAATAGTGGGAAGATTTGAAGGGTGAGAATGCAGAACCTTCAGTGTGGGGAAAATTTGTAGAAACCTTCCTAGACCGATTCTTTCCTCAGGAGTTGAGGGAGTCCAAGGCTAAAAAGTTCATAAACTTAAAACAAGGGAAAATGAGCGTCAAGGAGTACACATTGAAATTCAATCAACTAGCCCATTATGCTCTTGAGTTGATAGAAAACATGAGGGCCTATATGAGAAAGTTTGCGTTCGGTCTTTCGGATGACTTGGTGCTAAAGTTCAAGGGGTAAAGCTGAACAGGGATATGGATTTCTCCAGACTGTCTATTCACATACAATAGGTGGAGGAGTAGAAAAATAAGGCTGAGGAAGCAAGAGAGAAAGACAGATATTCCAAGAGAGCCAGACCGACAGACCAGAAACACAGTCAGTCGCAGAGTGGTAATTGGGGTAATAGGTGGCAGAAGAAAAAGTTCTAGAGTGATGCTCATCCTACAACCAGAGCCTCAGTGCCTAGGCCTCCAGCTGACCGGTGGTTTGTAAATTTCCATCCTAGTCATGGACTGAAAGTGCAAGGTACTCAGTCATAAGGGAGAATGGCTTAGTCATAGAGGCCATATACTTATTACAGAAACTGTAAGAGGAACCATCTGGGAAAGTGTATCTATGGTGAGCGAGTGTATCATAATTGCAGTAATAAGGCCATTTCAAGAAGGACTGCCCCACTGCTAGAGAAAATATGGGAGGTACTAGATCTCAAGATAATTCCTGTATGCCACCACTACCTCCAAAAGGCGCTACTTTATTTACTGGAAATGGACGCAATCGTTTGTATTTCTTATCCAATCGCAAGGAGGCAGAGTCCTCACCACATATAGTCATGGGTATGTTATGAATCTTCTCCCATGATGTGTATACATTACTTGATCCCTGATCAACCTTATCTTATGTGACTCCATATGTGGTAGTTGGTTTTGGGTTTGAGCCTGAAGTTATTGAAGAACCTTTCTCTATTTCCACTCCTATAGGAGATTCTATTATGACTAAGAGAGAGTATATAAAAATTGTGATGTGTCTATTTGTATCCGTGATACCGTGGAAGATCTTATAGAAATTGATATGGTTGATTTTGATGCTATTCTAGGAATTGACTGGCTCCATTTGTGTTATGCCACTCTAGATTATAGAACCCGAAGGGTTACTTTCTTTTTTTTGAATCAATAAGTTATAGAATTGGAGGGGCATTCTTTTGCACCTAGAGGGAAATTTATCTTCTACCTCAGAGCTCGTAAACTTATATAAAAGGGGTGTTTGCATCATCTTTTCGGGTAAAAGATTCTAATATTAAAAGTCCTTCTCTTTAGTCTGTCCCTATGGTTAATGAATTCCCAGAAGTCTTTCCCAATGATCTCCCAGGGATACCACCTGATAGTGAGATAGATTTTTGTATTGACTTTTTGTTGGATACCTAACCTATTTTCATTCTGCCTTATAGAATAGCTCCTGCTAAATCAAAACAATTGAAAGAACAACTAGCAGATCCTCTTAATAAAGGCTTTATCAATCCTAGTGTTTCTTCCTGGGGTGCATCTGTACTCTTTGTGCATGAGAAAGATGGTTCCCTCCATATGTGTATAGACTAACGTCAGTTAAATAAGGTCACTATAAAAAACAAGTACCCTCTTCCTAGGATTGATGATATTTTTTATCAGCTTCAGGGTGCTAGGTATTTTTCAAAGATAGACCTTCGTTCGGGGTACCATCATTTAAAGGCCAGGGAGGTAGACATTACCAAAATAGATATCAAACCCGATACGGCTATAATGAAGTCTTAGTCATGTCTTTTGGATTGACTAACGCCCCTACATCCTTCATGGACCTAATGAATAAGGTGTTCTATTAGTTTTCCGACCTATTTGTCATAGTTTTCATTGATGATATTTTGATTTATTCTAAGAGTGAGAAGGATCATCCCAATCACCTCCGAATTATTCTTCAGACTCTCAAAGACCATAAGCTCTACGTAAAATTTGCCAAGTGTGAATTCTGGCTTAATGTTGTTGCTTTGTTGTGGCATATCGTGTCTCGTGAGGGAATAAAATTTGATCCCCAAAAGATGGAGGTGGTGAGAAAATATCCCAGACCCATGACTCCAACACATTCGAAGCTTCTTGGGTTTGGCAAGGTATTACAGAAGATTCGTAGAAAGATTTTCTTCCATAGCTGCCCCACTTACTATGTGAGACAGAAAAATGTAAAGTTTGAGTAGTCTGACTTTTGTGAGAATAGTTTAGAGGTGTTGAAAGACAAGTTGACTATTGCACCTATTTTGACCTTTTCTGAGGGCACAGAGGGTTTTGTTTTATACAGTGATGCATCTCGAGTGGTACTTGGATATGTACTTATGTTGGAGGGTAAGGTGGTAGCTTATGCATCGAGGCATTTGAAGTCTCACGAGCAAAACTACCTCACCCATGACTTGAAATTAGTGGTTCTGGTATTTGTACTTAAAATCTAGCGGCACTATCTTTATGGGGTGCATGTTGATATATTTACTAACCATAAAAGTCTACAGTACAGTATGTCTTATCACAGAAAGAGTTAAATCTTAGGCAAAGGCGTTGATTGGAACTGTTGAAGGATTATGACATGAGCCTGCCCTATGATTCGGTTAAGGCGAATGTGGTGGCTGACGTCCTTAGTAGATTATCTATGGGCAGTCATTCTCATGTTGAGGAAGGGAAAAGAGATATGGTGAACAAAATTCACCAGCTTGCAAATCTAGGGGTGCGACTTCCAGATTCTGAAGATGGAGGAGTAGTTCTGCATGACACAGTTAAATCTTCCATTTGTGCATAATTTAAGAAGAAACAGGTTGAAAACCCTATTTTAATGCATATCAAGAAAGATGTGGGTCAACAGAAGGTGATGACTTTTGAAATTGGCGGTGATGAGATTTTGAGATATCAGGGTACATTATGATTGCCAAATATGGATGGACTATAGAATATAATTCTTGACGAGGATCACACTTCAAGGTACGTTGTTCACCCAGGCTCTACAAAAATGTACCATGATCTTGAAGTTATTTATTGGTTGAATAACATGAAGCGTGATGTGGCTGATTTCATTTCCAAGTGTTTGAATTTTCAGCAAGCTAAAGTGGAACATTTGAGATCAGCCGATACTTCCCAAGAGATAACTTTGCCTATATGGAATTGGGATATTGTCAACATGGATTTCATCACGGGGCTTCCAAGGTCCCAAAACCAATATGATTCCATCTGGGTAATTGTGGATCATCTGACCAAGTTAGCTCACTTTTAACCTGTGAGGACTAACTATTCGGTAGATTGTTATGCCAGGCTATACATTGAGGATATAGTTTGGTTGCATGGAGCACCTGTATCCATTATATTCGATAAAGGTACGCAATTCTCTTCACAATTTTGGGAATCTTTTTAGAGAGGTTTAGGTACCCAAGTGAACCTGAGTACTGTGTTCCACCCTCAGACGGATAGGCAACCTGAATGCACCATTCATACCTTTAAGGATTCAGACGGAGAGGGCGTAAATAAGCAGAAATATGAAAAATGAACTTCAGGGTCATTATAGTAACGTGTCCCTTACCCCTACCTCGACATCCTATTATATATGTACGTATATATTTACATATATAATTGGTGTGCATATGGTTTATAACTAATTTTGGAAAATACATACATGTTTAATCCCTTTTCTTGTCTTGCATTCCATTACTTGTCGGATTAACCTTCCTCAAATGCTGCATCACTTTATGATGTAGGTTTTGAGGGCTTTTTTTGTGCCACTGTGAAGTGTTAGAAGGTTTGACATCTCTATTGGCCTGCTATTAAGTGGTGAACCTCCATATTTTGGAAGGACTGTTATTTTTTATATATATTTTAGTACTATTGGATTCCTTTGGTTAATGTCGGAGGCAAATCCCGACTTAGTTGGTACTTTTTGAAATACAAGTTATCATGGACAGTGTTTGATTTCATTGTGGATTTTGGTTTTGATTCTCGAACTTCTGTTGAGTTATATATTTCTCTCTTAGTATTTTTGTTGGTTTTCATTGGGTATCATTACAATTATGCTCTCAAGATAAGGTTAGGAGTCATCTCAGGCCTTGGTTGGCTTGGGATGCCCGTCATGGCTAGGCCCCAATTCAGGTCATGACAGAGAGGATTTAAAGTTTGTGGATTTGGGATCCTAGGACTTCTATTTTGATGGGTTCTATATATATAATTAGTACATATTCAATAAATATTTTAAAGAAAATATAGGGCTTAGACCACAGTAACAGGTTCGGCCGAACCCATAAGTGAAACTCTTGTTCTGCCCTTAGAGGTAGTTTCCATCAGTACTTAAATGCCATAAGAGATCATATTATTTTGTAGGATGTTTGGACATAAAAATCTCAAATTTGGAAATAAATAGTATTTGGAAAAAAGTTGAGAAATGGTAATTGGAAAAAGTTGAGAAATTGTAATTGGAAATTGAAGTTGTGTTTGGACATAAATACAACTTTGAATAATGTTGACTTTTATGAGTAAATTGGAGTGAAAATGTGAAAAAGGAAAATTATAACAATTCTATGTCCAAACATTACTCCAAAAAGGCTAAAATTATCCATGGACAAATAGGCTCTGAAGATTTGGATGGGACAATATTTGAAAGGATAGCTAAATAAAAAGGGAAACAACGATAACTCTATCTTCCTACGACTATTTCTACCTTAAGGATGTGTTTAGTATGATGGAAAATATTTTCTGCTGAAGTATTAGATTACTTGAATCTATGGATAGGGTTGTGTATTACCAAAATGCCTACTTCCACGTATCTAACAGCACTTGTGATACAGCCAATAAATACAATCATCACTTAGTATTTTAGTAGTCTCAGTGGTGTATCTAGAATTGTGAGTCCATCTTTCCTCCACTAATGATTTTAATAGTTTTTGTAGAGAGATCGATGTTAAAATATGAATTTAACTGTTAAACAAGAAAAAAGAGAAGTGGAGGTAAAAGTTTCCCTGATAAACGCTAGAATGTACATATTTTTTTTTGGATACAGTCAATTTTAACTCTTTGGTCGAAAAGGGAAAAGGGGTTTGCAGTTCTCGCCCTTTTGTTCAATTAGTTCTTGCTCTAATTGGTAGGAGAGCTAACCAATGAAAAATGTATGGTGTTGATGTTGTTCTCAGTTCTTTAATAACAGTCTATCATAAACAGTCTCTCTATCTCTATGAGGTAGGGGTAAGGACTACGTACACTCAACCATACACTGGGTATGTTATGGTTGTTGTTGTTGTTGCAATCAAGGTGTTTTGTATATCATTCAACGAATAATGGCATCTTCCTTGTCAAAAAGGTAATAATAATGAGGTCACAACATGTCTGGTTGGGATCTTGTTGTTGTCTGGCTGTGCTCAATTGCATTTAAATAATTTCAAATCATTAACAGAACTAGTTATGCGTATGATTCTATCATTTGCTTCTTACACCATTTTAAAAAAAACCTTTTAAAACAAACTTTCTTTATTGCAAAGAACTATTGTGTTGAATCTGCTAATTCAAATCCTAGTAAGTGTAAGTAGTTCAAATTGCTGCAAGTGTAAGTAACTATATTTTAAAAATAGATATTCTCTTTATCACACAAGCATGCCCTTACCATTTCACAAACAATTACTAGTGTAATTTGTGCAATTGGTTTACATATCAAGATTCTTATCAATCCAACTGCACAAGTGCATTCATTGGTAAGAATTATATATTTTTACAGAAGTAAGTCATGATTTGGGGTAAATTGTTTAGCTACTTATAATTGCTAGGATATGGTTAATGGCACGAGGGTTTCCTTTTTCTATTGATTATTTCAGCTAATTAAAATGATAGGAAAAGATTAACATTACACCTGATGATCTACACATCTTTTACCTGATGATCTACCCCATCGTAACCTATGGAATTAGGGTGTGATTATTTCAACATTTGCAGGAACTCTAGTATGTTATCACGCCTCATGCTCAGGTGATGTCTGTGGAGTGTATTAATTCTCCTGCTACAGTTTTTAATCCTGCAGATTATGAGAAAAATATTTCTCTTGTCTCAAAAAAATTATCTTCTAGTGTCTATATATGCTCTAGGGAATTCAAAAAAAAAAAAGGGCAAGACATTCACAATATGGGATTGTATGGATACTATAACTAAATTAAATTTACCCTGTTAAAGATTCATAGCGCATAACTTATGTCAAATGGTAATATCTTGCATGAAGTAAAAGATATAGACCGAGTAGATCCTTCAACTTAGAGGTTCTTCACCACGGTAGTGGCATGAGAAGATGTTGACTCCAGTGTAAGGTATTACAAATATCTAAAAAAAACAACTAAAAGTTCATTATGATGACATCCAAGATTGTGATGGTCATGATAAGCTCGAGTTACCTTAATCACTACAACTATAACTATGTTTATATACTCTATAACATATGATTTACTTGACTTGTTAGTTCTTCCTTCACCCTATTTACATCACTATTTCCTTATGTATAGTAATGGATTCCCTCCTATATGATTGAAGAGTCTGGTAAATTGGGCATTAGATTCACAGGACACCTCACTATTTGACCCCAGCCTCCGGAGGATTCTTCTGACTATTCTCTTGAAGTAGGAGTTACTGTTGATACTTGGTTGTTTAATGAGTGGAGGAAAGGTTTACTTGATGAAATGGGTGTTTATTGAAGCAGTCATCTTCAGGTTTACTTCCCTGGTAAGAAATAATAGTCCTAAAGAGTATCAAAAAGAAGTTGAAATAGAAATAGAAAACAAAGAATAAAAGGAGAATTCTTGTTTATTGGTTGATGTATAGCTACTTCTTGAAGAGATAACTCAACAACCATTGGATATAAAATTGTACTCTCTAATTATTTTCTAATCATACTTGAAATCATGAGACTAAGCTCAAAATTGTCAAAAATTGGCTTTTTAACTCAGCATTGGCTCAACACTGTCATAAGTTGGCTTTCTAACACTGGAAGAAGTTCTAAACTATAGGTCTAGCTTCAGGGTAATTTGTTGTTTGAAATTTTGAATGATCCATGTTGTTCATGGGAAGGGAAGCTATGGTGCAACGCCCCGAAATCTGATTTTCAGGATGCCACACGGTGCTCCGAACTACAAGTAGTCCAGAGCTAACCCTTGCTGCCTACTACTAAATCTAAATCTTAAAATAGTGGAATATGAGTGTAAGATCAAAATAAGTTCTGAAAACTATCTGAATTAACTGACTATATCCGAAAATACTAATCTCATTAGTCTAATAAAGCAAATACTAAAAATTTGAATACTGCAACTAAAATCTAAAACTAAATCTAGTAGTCCGACAAACCTCTACTAACTAAATCTATAGAATCAATAGGACAGGCCCCAACTGACTCAAATTGTTTGAAATGAATACTGAATAATCTACTAACAAACTGGAAATCTAAATAGCTAACTCCCCAAACTATGAGGACTCAATAACTGCACGGATGTAGATGAGATGCTCGAAAATCACTCAAGCTGTTGAGACTGAGTACCTTAACCTACATTATGAGACAATGTAGCACATAGACATGTATGTCGATCAGTACTTTGAGGATGTATTGAGTATATGGGGGTGAATGTATAAATAAAACATCATCTCTTAATCCTCATTTATAAAACAATGTATGCTAAATGTAAATGACTCACATAAGCTGGAATATCTGAAATACTTAAATACAAAGAAATAAGGAGTAAAACACACTTTATAAATCTCGTTAGCCACAACATTTAGTTCTAAAAGTTTTACTTGTATTATTTCTTTTAATCATAATGTCTAAGGGTAGAAAGGACTCACTCTTAAATCTGAGATCTGAACGCTGAAAACTATAGCTAAAGTCTTTCTGTAAAGCATAGTCTGAATAAATTCAAGAGCCTTTAAACATAGCTCTCTAAAAGCTTTTCTGTTATTTTTTTCTATTAGAGAAAATACCTTATCCTAAAGGTTTAGAAATCTAGAAACTTATTCTGCATGGGGAGGTTTTTCTAACCGACATAAACCATGTGAGCATTCATGGAGTCCAACGTTCTTGTCCCCCTAAGGAGGAAATCTCATGTTGGGGAGATGAGTCATACTCTTCCCAGGAAGTATAACCTATCTAAGTGATCACATATCTATCACCCATACAAAAGTGGGAACAATCTAAATCCTACGTTGGCATGTATTTCTAGGGTATGAAACCATGGTAACGCACCCATCTCGATTCTAAATACTACTCCCATTAAATCTGTATGCCATTCTGATGGAAATTCACTTTTAAAATGGTATAGTGGTTTATAATGAAAATGCATTGTATATCTGTAATATGAATCTGTAAAGTGAATTGTCAAATCTTTAACATCAATCTAAAAGGAATCTAGTCATAGGGTTCTTATAGCACAACAAATCTTGAAATAGCAATCTTTAAATAGGGCTTAATGACCCATGCGTCAAACTCATGTTAAAATATCATATAATGTAAACATTGATAAATTAATTCAAAATCTGGAAATTACTGCAATATGCATGAAAATATGAACATAATCACATAATTCAACTTCAAAATCACTGGAAATCTCATAAGCTTGTAAATAAAAATAATGGGTATGAACCCTAACTTAAATTTCATGTGAAAAATCACATAAAATCAGTTAAATTGGAATTAAAAAAAGTTTTGGGACAACGACGAATGGATTCTTCTTGATCATAACCCCACATACCTCAGTAGATGAACTAGGTGCTAAGGCTTGAACCTTGAATCCCTATTGATGCTTTTAAATTTGAATTTTTTTGATATTCTTAAGTTTGGAATCCTTAATCTTGAACTGCCTTGGAGAAATAATGGAGGAATTAGATTTCTTGGGGAGTAAGCTTTTATAATCTAGGGTTTTATTTAAGAGTATTTTGGTGAAAAATGGGTATAATATGCTTAGGATGGGTTAAATGATTTTTTACTCATAACTTGGGGCTAGAGAAGAAGTCCAAAAGCCCTTTTTAAAATTTTACTCGAACTGGGAAAATTTACAAAATTCGCGTACTGCGTGACGTGCCATTATCACTCTGGCCTATTGAAAACTGCCAACTGGGACCTGGAAAATCACCACAATGCAGAGCAATCATGGTCCACTTCTAAATTACCATTTTGGACACCTCCTCGATACGCCATTATCGCGGAGGCTTACTGAAAAGTGACAATTATGAAATGGGGCATCACCGTGATGTAGTGGAATTGGGAAGTTTTACTGGAAATTGACAATTGGGATTTTGGACGTCTCCGCTATGCGGTACAATTGCAGAGTCTTACTGAAAATTGACAATTGTCATTTAAACTATCTCCGCGATGCGCTAGTGTCCAAAATGATGGTGTTTTATGACTGGAAATTAAAATTTCCATAACTTCTCGTTCGGTTATTGGATTAAGGCGAATCATATATTGTTGGGAACTAATACAATTTTCTACACATTGGAGGGTCTATATCTGGAAAGTTCTCTATTTATGAAAAGTCATTCTCTCTTGAAGACAACACTTGACATTCTGAATGCTAAATTGAACTAGAAAAATTATAGGGTGTTATAATATCTTTCCCTTGGAAACATTCATCCTCGAATGTGGATAGTTCGACTAAGGACACAGAGTAATCTGAGGCTATATGATAGCATGCACAACTAAAACAAATTGCACAACTAGTTCAAAATTATACTGAGCTTCTGAGCTAATCTGTGAGTGCATGAATTTTAAATAAGGTCGACTATATAGCTGAACCTGAAACTAGAAAGATACTAAATTAAGGAAAAGTATTACCTTTGGCTGAATCTAAATTTCAATAGAATAGGTGAGGGTACTTGGTACTCATATCTGCTTCTGCTTCCTAAGTGACGCTCTCAACAGACTGATTCTGCCAAAGAACTTTGACCAAGGGAACTTTTTTGATCCTTAGTCTATGGATCTGATGATCTAAAATCTCAACTGGAATCTCTTCGTATGAAAGGTTGCTCAGAATATCTGACCTTTCTAAAGAAACTACAATAGTGGAGCCACTGATGCACTTCTTAAGCATAGAGATATGGAATATAGGATGAACGGACGACTAGTCTGTGGGCAAATCAAGCTCATAAGCTACTTTCCCAATACAACTCACAATTCTATAAGAGCCAACATACCAGGGACTAATTTTTACCTTTTTGACAAATTTCTTCACCCCTTTCATGGGTGAAATCTTTAGATGCACTAAATCACCAACCTTAAACTTGAGTTCCCTTCATCTTATATCTGCATGTGATTTCTAATGACTCTAGGATATTTTTTATCTTTCTCTAATCAATGGAACCTTCTCCATAGGTTCAAACACTACTTCAGGCCCAAGGAAAGCGGCCTCACCCACTTTACACCAACCAAAGGGTGATCTACATCTCCTTCCATAAAGAGCCTCAAACGGGGTCATCTGTATGCTATGATGGTAACTGTTATTATAAGCCATCTCAATCAATGGAAAACGCTCATCTCAACTACCCTTGAAATCATGAGAACATGCCCTTAACATATCTTCTATATTTTGGATGGTCCTCTCTGCTTAACCGTCTGTCTGAGGGTGGAAAGCTAAACTGTAACACCCCAATTTGCTGAACCAAAATGCGACATGGGTGTCATAACCCTGAAGGACGACAAGCTAACCCATGACTAATAGTTGTACCTGTATACTGCATTAAATACTGAATAATGAGGAAACATGAACTGAAAGGACTTAAGGTTCGCATAACTGAAGTAAAACATAACATATAAACAGGGTATGAAATACAAAAAAAAATAACAAAACTGAAAATACTGAAGTCTAAAACATGATAGTCTAGACAACCTGTAACTGGCTGAACTGTCTGAGCAAGAAGTTGATGGGATATGTCCCCAACTAACTCCAACTAATAAACTAATTAATGAGATAATAGAGAAATAATCATGTCCTCGAATGATGAGGACTCACTTCTAACTCTGACTACTAAAACTGGAATTTACTGTTGATATAGAGCTCATATATCTAAACCTATCGTATAAGACACCATAGTGCAAATGCATCAGTATTTTGAATGTACTGGTATGCATGTGGGGTAGGCTGAAGGCATAGGGTTCATATGCATGAATAATACTGGCTAACTGACTAATATGAACCTGAGAATACATGTATGCATACATAGTAACTATATCTAAAACCATGATCACAAGAGGACTGAATCTGAATACTGATAACATAACATACTGATAACTGATATAACTGATAACATGAGTGACTGTATCTGATAGTCCTAAATCTGATGGAACTATCTGAGTTCCGTACTATGTCTGAGTTGATTGTATCTGACAGCCCTGAATCCTAAAAAATTATCTGAGTTCTTTTACTGAGACTGATACTGAGAATGTGGGAGATAGTCATCTAACCGACATGCCCCAAATAATATATTATAGCTAATTGGGGTCCAATCTATGCCCTGATTGGAAGGGCATCAATACCACGCCACTAGTAAAGATAACATGTGAGTGACCCTATATAATTGGTAAATCTATTGAGAATACCCTCATATAGCAGACTAAGCCACCCCATATACCCTCATATAGTAGGCTATGATGTTTCAACCTATGCTGGCAACCTAGTTTTGGAACGTAAGGATTTCTTTTAAGAATCACACTCTCACATAACAGGTGAGTTCTCATCCTTGTGTTCACTCAGTGCTAATTTCTACCCCCCTCTAACTAAAAACTAAACATAATTTACTTAACTAAACATGGACTGAATTACTGAATTTTCATTGACTGATGGAATATTACTAATATCTGACAACTAACTGAGTTCATGAGATCATGGAGATTTCCTGAGTCATAAGACTGTCTGAAGTCTAAGGATAATAGCTTGACTGAGAGTATTGTGGAAACATGAGATGGCTCTAGGCACACAACTAATATTTCAGGTACAAGTACCCCCAGGACTCAATGGACGGAAAATTAACCAAGCATAACTTACTTGAACATACAACTAATATCATAATCCATAATACATTTATAGAAGCATTCCATCAAAACATATGATAGGCATAACTTACACATACATGGGGATTTTATGATATAATACTTGTTGAGCATTATTCCTTCATCTAGGTATTTAATCAAACACATGGTAGGCTTGGTACTTATAGAAAACATTATACAACAATTAATCATTATGATTCATCTCTAATTTCATCATCTAGGGTTGATTCATAGGTTCGCATGAATATACATTTATACAAATAAATTCCACATAAAATTGATTACCCAACATGGATTTGAATTCAATTGATCATTCTTAACATAAACAAAACAAACCCAACATGAAATTCATAAATAAACCCATAAACTTAAACTTAGATAAGAGGTCTTGGGCTTCATGGATGAAAGGAGTCCATGAATGAACCCTATGCATACCTTAGTTCCTAATTTTGTGAAGATTAACAGAGAAATTTTCTTGGAATTGGATCTTCTTTGAAAACCCTAGCATGCTCTTGAGAGATTTTTGAGAGAAGACAGTATATTTTAGGTGAAGAGTGGCTGAATCAAGTGTTAAAAGGCTTAAATAGGGGAGGAAAGTTTTAACCCTAGACATGTCATTTAATTTCAGTAAAATTGTCCCAAACTGGGCCCCTGGCGTGATGTGGCGTTATCTATCGTGTAACCAGAAATTGACAATTAAGAAATTGAGGAATGGCACGATATGGAGCCATTTCATTTCTCTTTCTTTTGTGACCTGGAACTTTGGTGCGACACAGGGGAAATCATGCTGAGACACTGGAAAAAGGACAATTCTAAATTTGAGTGCTGGCACAATGTGCCATAATCAGGGACCCGTACTAGAAATTTGCAAATTTCATTTTCTCTTATGGCGTAGCATGCCACTAACTAATATGGCACAGTTTTATGATGGAAACTTAAAATAATTGTAACTTCTGACTCGGTTATCGGATTTTGGTGAATCTTATATCGATGGAAAGGTTATTAAATTTCCCATATGACAAAAATTAAAAATATTGAAGATTTTTCATGGAAGAACAATCATTTAATTTAAAAGCTAATACTAGATATTCTTAAGATTAGATTATCTAGGAAAAGGTATGGGATTTTACATAAAGTAAAATGGACTTGGGTGCCTATCTTCGCTCTCTTATTCTGTTTCTCCCTCATCTTAATCTTTTGCTCCTCAATCTACTGTGCACGAGTCAAAAGCATGGCTAAATTCATGTCACTATTCAGCATGGTGGATCTGCACTCATTAACCACGCTATCATTCACCCCTGAAATGAACTTACTCATCCTTGCCCTACTATCTATATCCACATGAGGGGCATATCTGGCTAATTGACTAAACTTAAGAGAATACTCTTTCACTATCATATTTCCCTACTAGAGGTTGATGAATTCTAACACCTTAGCTTCCCTAAGCTCTAGGGGAAAGAAGCTATCAAGGAAAGTAGACAAAAACTCCTCCCACTCAACTGGCCCTGCATTATCTGCCCTCTCTGACTTCCACTGCCTGATCTAAGTGTGAGTAACATCTGTAACTAATATATTGCTAGCTCAACACCCTCAACAGTAACCACCCCCATGATGTTTGTCACCTTCTGCACCTGATTTAGGAATTCTTAAGGGTCCTCACCTATCTTAGACCTGAGAAAGGATGGAGGATTCATTCGTGTAAAATTCCTAATCCTGGTTGCAGCTGAATTGGCCACTAGATTGGCTGGAACAATAGTTGGTCATTAATTTTGAGCAGCAACTTGTTAGCAAGAGTAGTAAATATAGCTCAAAACTCTACATGAGAAATATGTTTGCCCAAAGGTTCTTCAGGCTGAGGGGTTGGTTGATTCCCATTTATTATTTTAGGAGGCATGTTCTGTAGAAGAAAGGGAGAAATAGATTACACTGAAAAATTCACTTGAGATTATGCTCACTGGCACGACATGAATACTGAAAGAGGGGAAGTTGATCCTAAAATATCTTATAGCCTCATGTACATAAATGTGGTGCGCAACACACCCATATACAAGACTCTACTAGATGCGGTTTTCAGACTTCCTATGACTCTATTGAACCTTAGGCTCTGATACCAAGTTCGTAATACCTCTATTTTCTAAACCAGAATGCTACACGGTACTCATGACCCCGAAGGACCACAAGCTAACCCATGACTGATATTTGTACCTGTATACTGCATAAAATAGTGAATAATGTGGAAACATGAATTGAAAGACCCTAAGGCTCACATAACTGAAGTAAAACATAACATCTAAATGGGCATGAAATACCAAAAAAAAAAAGAACGAAACTGAAAATACTGAAGTCTGCAACATGATAGTCTAGAAAGCCTCTAACTGACTGAACTGTCTTAGTAAGGAGTTGATGGGACAGATCCCCAACAAACTCCAACTAATAAACTAATAAATGAGATAATAGAGAAATAGTCATGTCCTCGAATGATGAGGACTCACTTCTAACTCTGACTGCTGAAACTGGAATCTACCGCTGATCTGAAGCTCGTATCTCTAAATCTATGGTGTAAGACACCATAGCGCAAATGCGTCAATACTTTGAATATACTGGTATGCATATAGGGTACGCAGAATGTATGGGGTTCATATGCATGAACAATACTAAATAACTGACTAATATGAATGTGAGAATACAAGCATGCATATATAGTTACTATATCTAAAATCGTGATAACATAAGTAATGAATCTAAATACTGATAACATAACATATTGATAACTGATATAACTAATAACATGAGTGACTGTATATGATATTTCTAAATCTGGTGGAACTATCTATGTTCCGTACTGTGTCTGAGTTGACTGTATAAAAAAACCCTGAATCTTAAAAAACTATCTGAGTTCTTTTACTGAGACTGTAGGATGTAGTCATCTAACCGATATGCCCCAAATTATGAATTATAGCGGAATTAGGGTCCAATCTATTCCCTCATTAGAAGGTTATCAATACCGCGCCACTGGTAAGGACAACATGTGAGTGACCCTAATATACCAGGTAACTCTAATGAGAATGGTAGGAACCCTCATATAGCAGGCTAAGCCACCTTATCTACCCTCATATAGCAGGCTATGATGTCTCAACCTATGCTAGATATATAGGTTTAGAATGCAAGGATTGCTTCTAAGAATTACACCCTCACATAACAGGTGAGTTCTCATCCTTGGGTTCACTCAGTCCTAATTTCTACTCCTATCTGAATAGACACTGAACATAATTCACTGAACTAAACATGGACTGAATTACTGAATTTCTGTTGACTGATGGAATATTACGAATATCTAACAATTGATTGAGTTTATGTGATCATGGAGATTTCCTGAGTCATAATACTATCTGAAGTCTAAGAATCATATCTTAACTGAGAGTATCGTGGAAACATGACATAGCTTTACGCACACAGCTAATATTTTGGGTACAAGTTCCCCCACAACTCAATGGAAGGAAAACTGGCCAAACATAACTTACTTGAACATATAACGAACATCATAATCCATAATACATTTATAAAAGCATTCTATCACAACATGTGATATGCATAACTTGCACATACATGGGGATTTCATGATACCCTACTAGTTTGGCATTGTTCCTTCATCTAGGTATTTAATCAAACACATGGTAGGCATAGTACCTGTAGAGAATATTATACAATAATTAATCATCATGATTCATGTCTAATTTCATCATCTATGGTGTATTCATGTGTTTATATGAATATGCATTTATAAAAATTAATTCCACCTAAAATTGATCACCCAACATGGATTTGAATTCAATTGATTATTCTCAACATAAACAAAACAAACCCAACATGAACTTCATAAATAAACCCATAAACTTAAACATAGAAAAGAGATTCTTGGGCTACGTGGACGAAAAGAGTCCATCAATGAACACTAAGCATACCTTAGTTCGTGATTTCTTAATGATTGACGAAGAAACTTTCTTGAAATTGGATCTTTTATGAAAACCCTAGCTTGTTCTTGATAGGTTTTTGAGAGAAGATAATGTATTTTAGGTGAAAAGTGGATGAATTACGTGTTAAAGGGCTTAAATAGGGGTGGGAAGTTTACCCTTTTAACCCTATATGCATCATTTAATTTCAGTAAAATTTTCCCAAACTGGACACCTGGCACAACACGGCGTTAGCGCACTGTGTCACTGGAAATTGGCAATTAGAAAATTGAGGGATGGCGTGATGTGGAGCCATCGCGTTGCCCCTTTCTTCCTGATGTGGAACTTTGGTGCGACGCGGGGGAAATCGCGCAGAGACACTGTAAAAAGGACAATTCTGAATTTAAGTATTGGCACGATGCGCCATAATCATGGACACCTGCTGGAAATTTCCAAATGCCATTTCCTCTTGTGGCCTGTCACGCCACTATCTAATATGGTGTTGTTTTACGACGGGAACTTAAAATAATCGTAACATCTGACTCGGTTATCGAATTTGGGCGAATCTTATAGCGATGGAAAGCTTATTGAATTTCCACCATGAGAAAAAGTTAGAATCTTGAAGATTCGTCATGGAATAACCGTCATTAAATTTAGAAGCTAATACTAGATATTCTTGAGTTTAGATTAGCTAGGAAAGAGTATGGGATTTTACATGAACTAAGATGGACTTGGGTACCAAGACCCTTCTGAAAGGCCCTTCAAAACTAGGAAGTGAATTGAGTACCCCTATTTGCAATAATGGACAAGGGAACTCCATGCAGTCTGACTAAATCTCTGATGTATAGCTTAGCATAATCTTTAGCTTTATAAGACTTGTGAACTGGCAAGAAATGTGATGACTTAGTAAATCTGTCTCCAACAACCCAAATCAAATCATGCTGACAACACGAATGTGGTAAACCAGTCACAAAATCCATATTAACCTCTTCGAACTTCCAAGTGGGGATACTAAACTCTTACAATGTACCGCCATGTCTTAGGTGCTCTACCTTAACCCGTTGACAAATTGCACAATTTGTTACAAACTCTGCTATATCTTTCTTCATACCACTAAACTAATAGATTTCCCACAAATCGTGGTATAACTTGGTAGTACCTGGATGAATGAAATAACGTGCACCTGGATGAGTGAAATAACGTGCACCATACGCTTTGTCATGACCCAAACTAGGGTTTGTCCATGACGGACATCCCGAACTATGAAGGCCCAGAATGCCCTTCTCTATTTGGTAATCATGCACAACACTCATATAATAATGAAGATGCGGAAACAAAGTCAGCTACAAAAACATGGTCAAATTCTAATATCAACGTAAGTATGGAAAACTGTAGTGCATCTACAGCTAAATAATATACCATACATGATGCTTTCATGAAAACTCAACTTAGACCACCCAAACATGAAAATGGTTTAAGATATTTCATCTTCTGAAACACACGTCAAAACTATGCAGAAACTCTTCAACAATATGGTGGTCATGTACCTTTAGAAAAATCATGCACTCTTCCATTATATTAATATTTTCAACATTTATCAACATAAACAACCCTCTCTCCTTTGAAATAGAAATCATAATTCAAATATAACATCATTCAATACATTTCATAACATGCTTTACAGCATGCAGTTTAGAACAATTCATATCATATGGAAGATGAGAAAGATCATAACAAAAGAGGGGTTCATTATAATTCATGCTCTCAATTGAATATTCATCCATAAACACATTCATACATACATATTTATAATTTTCCAAACAATTTGGGGGAAGGCCTAAAGGCCACAACAATATCGTCAAAACTTCTAAAATATAATTATATTCATAAATCCAAAACCCTTTTTCTTAAAACATGATTTCTAAGCCCATGAGATTTTAGAAAAACCCTGCGTACCTCGAAATAGGAAAACAATGGGTGTTTCTTGAATCCTATGATCTGGGGATTTCTAATCTTCAATCAATTTTGAAAACCCACGGTTGAATCCTGAGTTTCTTGAAGTTCTTGTTTGAAACTCTAGAGAGGATTCTTGGTGATTTTGATGAAAATATGGTTAAGTTACTCAAACATACCCTAAATCCTTTGTTTGGACGGTTTTAAAGAATTGGGAAAATTCAACAATACCCTTAATGACTCCTTAATAGAACTAGAAATTTGAACTTTAAAACCCAATTTTCGGTGCCACCGCGATGCGCCACAATTGCGGTGGTCCACTGGAATTCGATGTGTGGGAAATTAGGTGCCTCCACGACGTGGCACAATCGTGGAACACCACTGGAATTTGACAATTGTCACTTTGACCCTCTCTGCAATGTGCTAGAAACCAAAATGATGGTGTTTATAACTGGAAACTTAAATTATTCATAACTTCTTCACCGAGGGTCCGTTTTGGACAAATCTTATATCATTGCAAAGCTAATTCAGTCATCTACATAATGAAAGGTTGAAATCTTAGAAATTCCACATAAAATTTAATTTAGATCATTTGAGAAGATAATGCTTAGACTTTCCATTGTCGGAATTTAGCTAAGAAGATGTCGGGGTGTTACACGCTTCTGCTATAATCCGCTATCTCAAATCATCAACACATGGCACACAAAATCTACTCTGGTATCTCAACACGGTATTTACCACTTGAGAGAAAACCTCTACCTTTTGGTCTTTAACTGACTCCTTCTGTTTGACCAAACTAGAATCCTTGTCTTACTTCTCTTTCTCTTCCAAAACAAGGGAAGATTCGAAACTACTCTGAACTCAAACATTCCCTTCAACTGAATTCACAAATCTAACACCCAATCTAGCCAAACGATGAACCTCTCGAGCTAACTCTTTCTTATCATTCTCCGCATGAGCAACACTACCCATAGACAATATACTAAGGGTGTTTGCCACTACATCGGCCTTGCCAGATGGTACAACACACTCATGTCATAATATTTCAAAAATTCTAACCCCCTTCTCTAATGGAGATTCAACACTCTCTGGTTAAACACATACAACAAAATTTTGTGATCCATAAAAATATCAACATGCACCCCATACATATAATGTCTCTAGATTTTCAAAGAAAACACAACAATAGCTAATTTAAGATCATGGGTTGGGAAATTCTTTTCATGAGGCTTAAGATGTCTAGAGGCATAGAATGTGACCTTACCTATCTGCATCAGAACACAGCCCAAACAAACTCTAAAGGTTCACAATACACTACAAAAATGTCTATACAATCAGGTAATGCTAACACTAGTCGTGAAGTGAGTCGAGTCTTCAACTCCTAAAAACTCTTCTCGTAGGAATCTAATCATAAGAACTTAACTTAATTTTGGTTCTATCTAGATATAGGGGATTCAATAGACAAGAAACCCTCAATAAAAAGTCTATAATAGCCAGCTAAACCTAAGAAACTCCTAATGTCTGGAAATGAAATGACCAATGAAAGCTACTGACCTTAGCAAAAATTTGCATTTTCTAAATTTTGCAAACAATTGGTGATCTCTTAAAGTTTGCAAGATAATTCTATGATGGTCTGCATGATTATCCTCACTACGAGAGTAGACGAGTATATCATCGATAAAGATTATAATAAACATATCCAAATATTGTTTGAACACTCTATTCATCAAGTCCATTAAAGTTGTTGGGTTATTGGTTAGCCCAAAAGACATGACTCAAAACTCAAAATGAGCATGACGGGTTCTGAAAGCTGTCTTAGGAATATCACATTCCCTTACTTTATGCTGATAATAGCAAGATCTAAGGTCTATCTTTGAGAAATAACTTGCACCTTGGAGTAGATCAAATAAGTCATCAATCCTCGTAAGAGGATATTTGGTTTTTATCATAACTTTATTCAGTTTGCAATAGTCAATGCATATGCATAAAGAACCATCTTTCTTTCACACGAATAGGATGAGAGCGTTGTATGGAGAAACACTAGGCCTTATAAAACCTTTATCTTAAAGATCTTTGAGTTTCTCTTTTAACTCTTCAAGCTTTGAGAGAACTATACAATATAGAAGAATAGAAATAGGCTGAGTATCTGGGAGAAGGTCAATACCAAATTTTATTTCCCTATCGAAAGGTACCCCTGGAAAATCTTTGGGAAAGACATTGGGAAAGTCATTGACAACACTAACTGACCAAATTGTTGGTCTTTGACTTAGTGTCTTTGACTCGAACAAGATGATAGACACACCCTTTGGATATTAACTTTTTAGCTTTAAGATAAGATATAAAATGGCTTTTGGGAGACATTGAATTTCTTTTTCACTCAAAGAATGGCTCATTTGGAAAGTTAAACTTCCCCACTCTGGTGTGACAATCTGTGGATGCATAATTGGAATGGAGCCAATATATACAAAAATAGGATAAAAATCAACCATATCTAACTCTATTAGGTCTGATAACATGATTTTATAAAGGAAAGTGATAGGACACTTTCTATAAATCTGCTTGGCAATAACTGACTCACCTATTGGGGTAGAAAATAAGAAAGGCTCAGGGATATTTCCATAGCTTACCTCAAAATTACTGCAACTAATGGGGTCACATAAGTGAAACTTTAACCAGGTTTTAGCAGCACATAAACATCAAGATGAATGACACGAAGCATACCAGTAACAACATCTTGCGAATCTTCCTGCTCCTAGCAATATAGTAAAGCATAGAACTTGTTCTGGACTAATCGTCGTACTAGATGATGCGCCCTAAGGAGGGTTTGGATGAACTAGAGGGGTTGGTGAACTATTAGCTTGAGTTTGAGAAAGAACATCCTTATTTCCCTGTCTAGCATACGGTCACTCTTTAACACTGTGACCCATGTGGCCACAACCATAACAACCTTTCTGACCCCACAAATATTCACCCGCATGATTCTTATCACACTTAGCACATGGGGGATGATTGGGCTTCCCACTCACTCTTTTTGAGATCTGGACATAGATAATCTACCCTACTACTCTTATCTGATCCTTGGTATAGGAGCACTAGCTTAAGAGGGTACAGGTATAGGTGGCCGATTCTGAAAGAGAGGTCACATAAGATGACAACTCTACACTCTCTTCTTCATAAACATGCATAATTTGGGTGATCTTCTTCACCTCATCTAGATAAAACTATTGGTCCTCACTTTCCTTCGACCCAAAAAATTCTGGTGGGTTCATTCTTATAAAATCACAAATTATGGCTGTGGCTAAGTCCCCATTTTGCTAAAATGGGACTGCAGCCTAACGGTTTCCTAGAACATTAGCTTTCAAAGCTTAGGGTAGCACCTAAAAGGCATCCCAAAACTCTATATGTAACATATTCTCATTCAAAGGATCTATGAGGTAAGGTGGCTGGTTATCATTTTTGTGTGCGTTAGCTCGATGAGGAGGTATTTTCTATTATATAAAAGAATGAGTTAGAAGTAGATAAAGACATTAAATGCATGATAGATCATGAAAGAAAAGTTGATTTTCTAAAATACTCCATATCCTTTTGCTCATAGATGTGGCATGCTTTACGCAGATGATCAAGAGTCTACGTAACACGACTTATCTAGCTCCCTAGGACTCTCTAAACCTTAGGCTCTGATACGAAGTTTGTAACGCCATGAAATTTGATTTTTGGGATGCCACACGGTGCTCCGAACTACAAGTAGTCCTGAGCTAACCATGGCTGCCTTGTACTAAATTTGAATCTTAAAATAGGGGAATATGAGTGTAAGATCAAAATAACTGCATAAAATTGTATGAATTATCTAAGTGTATCTAAAAATAATAATCTCATCAGTCTGATAAAAAAATTACTAAAAATCAGAATACTGCAACTAAAATCTAAAACTTAATTGAGTAATCCGACAAGGCTCTATTGACTGAATCTAAAGAGTCACTGGGATAGGCCCCAACTGACTCAAACTATTTGAAATGAATACTGAATAACCTACTAACAAATTGGAAAACCGAATAGCAAAGTCTCCCAACTATGAGGACTCATCAACTGTAGAGAGCTAGATAAGATGCTTGCAAAATCACTCATGCTGCTGAGATTTAGTACCTAAACTTACATTATTAGACAATATAACACAGACATATATGTGGATCAGTACTATGAGGATGTACTAAGTATATGGGGGTGAATGCATAAATAAAACATCATCTCATAATAATCATTTATAAAACAATAGATGCTAAATGTAAATGACTCAAATAAGCTGAAATATCTAAAATACTGAAATACGTAGTAATAAGGAGTAACACACACTTTTTAAATCTCGTGATCCATAATATTTAGTTCAAAAAGTCATACTAGTATTATCTTATTAAATCATATTTTCTAAGTGTAGAAAGGACTCACTCTTAAATCAAAGATCTGAAAGCTGAAAACTATAGCTAAAGTCTTTCTATAAAGCATAGTTCGAATAAATTCATGAGCCTTTACACATAGTTTTCTAAGAGATTTTCTATTATTTTTTTATCAGAGAAAATACTTTATCTTAAATGTTTAGAAATCTAGAAAATTATTCTGCATGGGAGGCATTTCTAACCAACATAAATCATGTGACCATTCATGGAGTCCAACATTCCAGTCCCCCTAAGGAGGAATCCTCATATTGGGGAGAGGAGTCATACTCTTCCCAGGAAGTATAACCTATCTAAGTGATCACATATCTATCACTTACGTAAAAGTGGGAACAATCTAAATCCTACATTGGCACATAGTTTTGTGGTATGAAACCATAGTAACATACCCATCTCAATGCTAAATACTACTCTCATTAAACCTGTATGCTCATTTTGATGGAAATAAACTTTTAAAATAGTATTGTGGTTTACAATGAAAACCCACTGTATATCTATAAAGCTAAATCTGTAATTTGAATCTGCAAAGTGGATTGTCAAATCTTTAACAACAATTTAAAAAGAATCTAGTCATAGGGTGCTTATAGCACAAGAAATATTGAAATATCCATCTTTAATTAAGGTTTAATGACCCATGCATCAAACTCATGTTAAAATATCATAATGTTCATGCTTGGTAATGTAAACATTGATAAATTAATTCAAAATTTGGAAATTACTGCAATATGCGTGAAAATATAAACATAATAATCTAATTCAACCTCTAAATCACTAGAAATCTCATAAGCTTGTAAATGACAATAATGAGTATAAACCATAACTTGAATTTCATGGTAAAATCATATAAAATTCTGTAAAATTGGAATTAAAATATGTTTTGGGCACAAGGACAAAAGGATTGTCCTTGTTCATAACCCCACATAGCTCAATTGATGAACTAGATTCTAAGGCTTGAATCTTGGATCGTTATTGATGCTTTTAAAGTTAAATTTTTTTGAAGTTCTTGAGTTGAGAATCCTTAATCTTGAATTTCCTTATAGAATTAATGGAGAAATTTGATTTCTTGGGGAGTAAGCTCTGATGATCTAGGATTTTGTTTAAGAGTATTTTGGTGAAAATTAGGTATAATATGCTTGGGATGGGTTAAATGATCTGTTATTCATGACTTGGAGCTAGAGAAAAACACCAAAGAGCCCTTTTTAAAACTTTACTCGGACTGGGAAAATTCTCAAAATTGGCCTACGGCTTGATGTGCCATTATCGTGGTGGCCAACTTGAACCAGAAAATCACCACAATGCAGAGCTATCACGGTATGCTTCTGAATTGCCTTTTTGACCACCTCCACGATGTGCCATTATCGTGGAGGCTCACTGGAAAGTGACAATTGTGAAATGGGACATGACCGCGATGCGGTGGAATTGCGAAATCTTATTGGAATTTGAAAATTTGGATTTTGGACCTCTCCATGACGCGATGCAATTGTGGAGTCTTAATAAAAAATTACAATTGTCATTTAAACTGTCTCCGTGATGTGCTAGTTACTGAAATGATTATGTTTTATGACTTGAACTTAAAATCGCCATAACTTCTTATCCGATTATTGGATTATGGCGAATCTTATATCGTTGGAAAGATAATTCAATTTCCTACATGTTGGAGGGTCTAAATCTGAAAAAAAAATTATGTATGAAAAGATATTTCACTTGAAGTTAGTGTTTGACATTCTCAACGCTAAATTAAACTAGGAAAAGTATGGGGTGTTACACGTGAAGTGTATGGTAATATTTCTGCTTTGTGACCCAGAGGTCACTGGTTTAATCTGTGGAATATCCTCTTATAAGAATGTACGGTAAGGATTCGTAAAATAGACTCTTGATGTCCGTATACATAGTGGGAGCTTTAGTGCACTAAGTTTCCCTTCTATTCTTCTTTTTGATATTGGTCATAGTGTAACACCCCAAAAAATTTAGAATATTAATGCACCCAAGGTTGTATAAAATGCAAGTACATGTGGAAACAAAGTTCATGTCTTTGTGTAATTTGAAGTAATTTATGCATGTATTAAGGCCTCTAGTAACTCCAAACTCAAGGCCAAGTTAAACCTCCCTTATTGACTGATTTCTCATGAAGTGTCTTACTATCATCAATTTCAAAAGAGCGATCATAACTCCTAGAATATAGAGTGTTTTTAATCTCAAGACCCACCAAATAGTTTATAATTTAATTAGCTTTCCAATGCATTCAGACTTACCTAATCCAATTTTTGAGTAAAACATTGTGGCCATTTGTTAAAGATATATCAAGTTATCTACCTACTTACAACCCTAGCTTATGGATTGTAAGTAATACTTTTGAGGGTCGTAAGTTGGTCTGTAAGTAGATCCTAAGAGATGAAAAAAGGACTGATACTTATGACTCAACTTGTGGGCCGTAAGTAATACTTACTGGGGCTATAAATGGGTTCGTAAATAGATCCGTAGAGCTTAAAACGGTTTGATACTTATGACCCTTTTCATGAGCCGTAAGTACTACTTACGGGGGCTGTAAATGGATCCGTAAGTATTTTCTAAGAGTTGAAAAGGGTTTAATAGCTATGACCCTACTTACGGGCCACGGGTACTATTAATGAGGGTCATAAGTAAGGTCGTGGTGACTTGTTTTTGAGAATTTTTTTTGGGTAATCTTATGGATATTTTGGTCATTTTCATTATGAGGTCCGACCCTTATATGCTTAAGCCCTTTTTGAACACTAAATTAAGATCCTTCTCTAGAAGAAAACATCATCAGCTCTTTCTTCTCCCCCAAAACATTCTTAGAGGCAATAACACATAGGCTACAGATTCAAGGCTCATTCAAACTCCATTCATAAAAAAAGGTATGTTTAACACTCCTTTACTCTAAATATTACTATATGGTGTTAATTTACTTGGTATTTATGTGTTATTTAAATGGTTGGATGAAACTAGGATTGAGGAGATTATTGTGAAATACTTTATATTGATTTGTCTTCTTGTTTTTGAGTTTTGTAAGAATTATTAATTGACATTGGGATGTAATATGTTCCATAAAAATGGTGAACATGTTAACATGGATTCACAACCTTTAAGGATTTTTTAAGATAAAAATATAGTCCTCAACCCACTTCAAAATATGTTTTTTCTTTATGAAAATTACATTTTCTTATACCGTCTTTTGAATAAGGTATGGGATGTAAGTGTAACACCCTGCACTTTCGGGCTAAAGTTTGAACTATCTTTTCTACTTGTATAAACTCTAACCTAATGATTATTTGATAATAAATGTGTGATGATCAATACTATAGTGTCTTAATACCATTGAATATGAATTGAGGTCATAAAAATTCCCTAACTTAAAGACGAGTTGAAAACTCTTCTATCAATTAATTTTTGGTGAACTTCTGAACTTAGGTCAACTTCCATTAACCATAACTTCTTGAATATAACAATTTAGAGGTCTTACCATATATCAAATAAAAGTTCATTGATTCCGTATTCCAACTGATGATAGGCGAAATTACGCGCCTATATCAATATATTTTGCCCATATTTTAGCCTAGTTTCGAGAACTAATTATCTATTTCGTACACTTTTAGTCCTTTTTCCTGTAAATGAGCTAACAAATGTGATTAGGAAAGTTTCAGGTATAAATGATGCAAAATACAGCAATTTATGGCTTACTTGACGCAAAAGAAAGCTCACAAACGAGATGGAAAGGAGCTGGACGCATAAAGGACTAAATCTGCTGCATGGAAAATCTGTCCCGGGCTAAAACAGCATTTCTGAAGACTTTGGGACTTACAGACACAAAGCTGGATTTTTGCCATAATACATTAACCTAGTGCAATTAGGTTATGTGTTTCATCATTCTATTTGGATTATAATTTTGTAACCTTACCCTAGTACAATTGGGTCAAGGATTTCATTAGTATATTAGGATTTGGTTATTTATTTTATTAGTTGAGTAGGAGTAGGATAGGAGTATTATAAATACCCTATCATGTTAGAGATTTTAAAAGAGGGGAGACATTCTGACAATTCATTCATCTCCTTACAATTAAGACATCTTCCTACAACCCATTCTCAATTCTTCATTCTTCTACTCTTAAATTCCACAACAAGAGAATCGTTACTTGCTACGGAATCACTAAAACCACACGCCAAACACCTACTATTCACGCCATCCACCATGCAAAACGTGATATCCTTCGCATTCATGGGTAACTAAATCTCTTAGTTGGGGTTATGGAAGCCGAATGAGTTACTATCTATAGCTATGAGTTTGTGAGTTCAAGACAAGTATATTGCTTATATCATTATTCTCTTCATCTTAAATCTACATTCTTTGCGGTTCAAACACAAGAACACGCCATTCTAACATCTAACCTGTTCGAGAGAAAGGTTATTTGTCTAGAAAAGAAGACGCATAGACCAACGCCAGTCTAACATCTGACTTGTTCGAGAGAAAAGTTATTTGTCTGGAAAAGAGATAATGTCAAGGTAGTAGGACACCCTTTCCTATTAAAAAGCTAGTGCCGTACCTGGACTAACTTCTTGGAGAATTCGTACCGTTAGTCACGCTTTAAGCTCGAGAGAGTTAAAGTGAAATAGTCCTTGTTTAGGTCGAGAGACGCTTGGATTTACCATCGACTACAATTCTCTATAAGCAATTACATGTCAAGACTCTACACACTCATAGCCAATAGAGACGTATACCTCAGAAGGTGGACATAACCCCAACGCCTCAATTCTCATTGTTTACAACACACGTGACAATCTCTCTTTATTTTGCTATTTTCAGTTCTTACATTCTTGTTTTGGTTACATACTACAATCCCCCCTTTCCTACGAGACTTGCACTAAAAGTCTAGTAATTTCTCTTGCTTGTTGGCCAAGCTATTCTCTGTGGGATCGATACCCAACCCAGGTTGGGTTCTATATTTGCTAACGACCGCTTTACACTCCCACGAGAGCTGTAGATTGAGCGTTATCACCAACATAACTAGTTTCACCTTAATCTGATATTGAAGTAGAAATTTATGCTCATTTTATTTCAAAGTGTGTGACTGCCAAAAAGCGACGACGAAGTTGATTAGTTATGAACTAGGTGATGACTAGGTTGATGAGATGTCAACTATGTGATGAACCATAAGATCTAGTCATTAGTCTAGGATAGTAAGGGATAATTTCCAAAAAACAAGTGATGACTTAGGTCATGCGCCATTATCCTTGGTCATCAAGTAAAGGAATTTAGAAATTTTGTGGGTTTCTCTAGGGGTATTTTGCATTTTCATCATTCCAAAAACCTTTCCCATAAATTAAATTGAACCTTAAGCATTATTAATTAACGTTTATTATTTTTCCAAGAACTGAAATCCTCTCCACTCTCAAGAACTAGAGCAAATTAAAGATTTCTCTAAGTTCAATATTTCAAAGAAACGGATCAAAATTTGGATTTCCATCCTTCAACCTAAGTAGTCTAAGGTATGTGGGGTTTTTTAAACTACATGGGAATGATGAAATCCTTTTATTAAGGCTTTGAATACTGTGAAATCATATATTAAGAGGGGTTTTGAATTATATTATGAAGAATACATTGTGAACCGTTTGGTCTTGAGGTCTTCCCTTAAATTTAAATTTGTTACACGTTCATATGTATTTATGGGTTTCCAATTTTTAAATATGAATTGAGACCATGTATAACATATTTCCCTCTCTCATTGTGCTGTTTATTGATGTACAAGTTATGGATTATTCAATTGCATATCTTAAAGCATGAACCAAGAGTTTTACTATCATTCATGAACTTTATGTTGGCTGTGAATTGAACAGAGGGATATTTCATGTTTGTAAATATTAAATATGACTATTAAAATAATTGTATGGTATGCAATAATGTAATTGACCACCACATGTTTGTGAATTAAAAGAGAGAATCTTTTCATAAGTTTTTCATGAATTTTGATATACAAATTCTCTTATACTATTAGTATGATTTGGTGGTCGAAATAATATGTTTTGAATAAAAACATTATCTCATGATATTTTATGGCTTAGAATATGACTTGCAAGTCTTGGTATGATGATACCAAACAAATGAATGCCATTGCAGATTTAGAACAGACTAAAAAATATAGATTTTACTCAGATTTTGAATTTAGAAAGATGGATATTTTGAAAAGATTAAAAGCAAGTGTAAAGTGTTAGATGGTTACCCAAAGAAAATTTGAGTTGAAAGACTCAACACTAGAAACTGTGATTTTCCAAAATGGGGTTATGGTACCAAGTTGTGTGGTGTTGTGTACCTTGATTCATGTCATCTCAATTTGGGATGATAGATAGGATCCATGCTTTGTGGTCTTGTGCACTACCATAACATATTTATTTGATTAGGGATTATGGCACCATGTTGTGTGGTCATGCATGTCTCCCCTTACTGATACTCCAATCCATGCGGTAAACTTGTATTGGAGGCTTGGCCATCGATTTAAGGGTGGATTCCATATAGCCCTTGGAATTACATATTATAGGGTGTATCATCTAGATCAGAAGTAAAGCAAAGAGTGACTCTTGGTTTCATAGAATTGTCTCAAAGTCTTTTAAATATGCCGATGTATTTTTATATACCGTATGTAAAATATTTTATGAATTCCACTCACTTATGTTGTATAAAATTAAGTTATTTTGGATTGCTCTGTACCAGCACATTTGTATTGACCTCGTATATTTCAGGACCTGAGGCACAGTCCTGGGGTCCTGCTAAGCAGTAGATTTGGTCTATCAAAAGTTTACAGTTGGTGAGCCTCCCTTATTTCGGAATAATTTATTATAGGATATTGTTATTAAATTTTTAGTTCATGGTCAAACTAGGGACCTTGCCTCAGTTTATAGGAAAAAGTTGTTTTCATATTGTTAGATATTTCGGAGACTGGTGTCCTATATTTTTGAATGTTTATTAAGTTATATTCAGTTTGTTCAGTTTAGTAAGAGAATGACTATGATTCCTTATTATAATTTTCCATATTTTTTATCTTTATATCGTATGAATGTTATGCGTGATCGCCTGATAGATAGGGGCACCCGGTCCTTCATAGTTTGGGATGCCCGTCGCGACCAGGGTCTCAGCTTGGGTCATGAAAAACTTTGTATTACAGTATAGTTCATGGTCCCAGGGAGTCTGCAAAATCATTTCTAGTAGAGTCTAGCTTATGGTTGTGTTGTTCATCATATTTATAAACAGGATGCTACCGAAAACTTGAGAGTTGTTTCTTATTCTTTTATACTATATTTCATGCTATAGCTCCATATATAAGAAATCTATCCTAATTCCTTCCTTGTTCAAATTCGATGGGCCATGCCTCATTATCGAGGTTATACACTAAGAGTCTAGGTCCGCTAGTGTGGTGGTTCTCTCTAATTGAGTTATCCATAAATGTTATGAGATAGCACAAGGACTTAACAGGAGTTCATTAGTGCTTCAAGGTGTATTGATTTGATTATATAACTTTATCGTTATGAAATCATGCTTTCCAACCTGAGGTATGAAGTGTATTCAGTCCTCTTTCAAAATTCTTATTATAGATGTCATACATAAGGGTAGTGATGTGTAGCAGAATGTTGGAACTGTATTTCCACCCGAGTAGTAGTATATGTTAAAGTATCATGACCTATTGGTAGTAAGATGATAAAAAACTTAGTAAGATGAAGTCATAAGGTTAGCAGTCAGAGTGAGAGTGACTTTTGTGTAAATAAAGTCTGTTAGTTGTATAATTGTTCATTGAGGGATAGTTTGACATTTTATAGTGATAGACTAATGTGTGGCAATATTTGTAGATTGTATGGTAGTCTATGAAGGAAGTGATGAGATTTGATTATTAGTTATTCAAATTAAGAAAGGAACCTAGAGCGGATAGTTATGGTTGATCTAGAAATCAATTATAGTTTGTGAATGTAATAGGTAGACTAGACAATATGTTATGGGTAGAGACTCATTAGTTTTTATGGAATTTGGTGATAGTGAAAATGTATACATGGGTAAGAAGACTAAATGTGAGAAGGTATATAGTGAATTTTGAGGTGTAGTAGTAATATGGAGAGGATATGATTATAGGTAGTAGTTAAGTGAAATTTCCCAACTTGATGGTCTAGTATAGTATATGGTATATTTTATTAGTGTTACATGATTGGTGTTAGAAAATAGGCTTGAACTTTAGATGTGTAGTGTAGTGGTAAGGATAGTAACTTAAGATTGATAATGTTTGTTTTATGAGAATGAATTAGTTGGCTTGGCGTAATGTTTGAAATAGCCTAGGTTGAAAACTAGTAGAAAAGGAAGCGGAGAATTATGATATATTTATATACATGGGATTAGTGTTAGAACGATAAATTGTGGTTGAGTCATTAAGTGGATAAGAGCGTGGGTATATAAGACTAAGTTGAACCCCCACCCCTCCCCCTCCAGGTAGCATGTTGTTAAATAAAGTGTTATGTGTATAAATGTTTGGTGTACCTAGTTCGTGTTCTTGAAATTTTTAATATGGATACATCTAGGGAAGACTAAAGAGTTATTGTATGGTATTCGTTATAGCTTAATTCAGAAAATATAGGTAGGCAATATATGACTTTTGTATAATTTCACAAATTTTGTTAAGTTGTAAGTTATGTGATTAGAGGTGTAAATCTAGTATTCTAAGGAATTACAGATGGAGTGTTAAGTATTTAGATGCATGGGTATTTATTCCATGACGAAGTTAGTTGTAAGTTGATGACCTTGGGGGTTGGAGGAAATTATGATAAGTCTCCCTGAAAGGGAGAGGTTCTAAAAAGAATTTAGTCGCTTTATATATTTATTGAGGGGAGTTTGTGTTCATGTGTATATTATTACCCCCTTTGTAATAAGGAGTGTGGATGTGTACGCTCATGAGAGTTGGAGTTCTAGAGTGATGGCTATAGAGGCTAGAAAAAGTTAAGAGCAGCATTTACGGAAAGCAAGGCCTTCAGAGTATAGTTCATCAGGGAGAGTTTAGAGTTTAAGTTTATGGTGATGTCTCTTTTGCATTGGTGTGGCTACAGATTTTGATGTGAGATTATGTCTGCATGTCTGGGAGTCTAACTTTGGTCTAAGGGGGAGATGATGGATTAAAGTAGTTCCCGAATTTTCTTGTAATGTCAAGCTTCAACTAAGAATCATGATAAATCAATTCCTATTCAAGCAAGATCCTCCTACTTCAATTCGAATGGACATCTACCAATGTCTTATGTATTCATGTCTTGCCTATGCCTAAAGTTTGAGCTCTCTATATAAGTCATGTCATGTTCTGACCTCAAAACAAGAAGCAATAACATCCCTCAGTGATCCTATATTCCAAGTATCCAAGCTATATGTTATGTTGTTCATGATCCAAATCTATGTCTCAAAGCATTCTTGGTCGTAAGAAAATATATTTTAATATGTTACTGAATCATTTTATGTCGGAATTAGCCAAAGTGATAATGTTTATGCTAACTCATGGAAAATTTCAGTTCTTTAAATGAGGATCAATCAAGTCAAGTGGCAATCCTTGTCTTAGTTGTTAACTACCTAAATTTCAGGTTTATGCTATATAGTTCATGATATGTGCACCCATGTTTCTCATTGTGGTATGTGCTAAGAAACCATGTTATGTTGTTTTTATGCCCAAATGACTCTCTATCTATGATCTAGGTATCTGGTGTATGATGTAATTTATGTCTACTATATCAAATCTTCATCTCATATTCAATCTTGAGTAGTGCTACTCCCATTCATGATGCTTATGCTCGGGTCCCTTAATGACCCTCCGTATGCTAGTATGATGGTAGTTGTGGAAGCGTAGTAGTGTGTTAGGTGGGGGAGTAGATGTTTTTGAAAATAAAAAATTTTGATGTGATTTCTTGGGCTAAGTTTATATGAGAATAAGGAAGATGGAGGTGAACTTTCATTACATGGGATAATTAAGGAGTTATGTGACAAAATTCTTAGTAAGATTGATTGAATTAGCTGGTCTTAGTGGAGAGATCCATGAAGTGGGCATAGAAATGATAGGCTTGGATGTTGTGGTTTACTTAAATGCAAACCAATGGGTTATGTGGTTGGTGCTCCTTGATTTAAAACTCGACTGTGTTTAATGGTAATGATAAGGTAAAGTAATTTTCTTAATGGGATGTAGAGTATAGGGCCCTATATATTAAGTTAGCAACTTGTTATTTCGATTTAGGCTTCAACATAAAAGAATTTTGTAGTGGGACAACTCTTGCGGTTAGGTGTGTGATGGTAGTAATGTAAGATGGAAAGGTCGAAGTATTCTATTTAATGTCGGGGCATAGCTGAGTAGTGTCTTTAAGTTTAAGTCTATTCATTGTATCATGAAAGGTGGAGAATTCTTTTATCCTTATCTTCTGCGAAATCTTAATTCTTAATTAGTACATATGGAAATCAAGCCTATGATCACCACATAAGGTCATACCATATGTTCTGATGATCATGATCCCTAGAATTCACGTACAAGGTCATCTCTATGTCAATTCTTATTATCTCACGCCTCGTGCTTACACAATTCACTTGGCAATATCATGAATGTTTTCCTTGAGGTCTGTGTACGTTTACTTTGGAGAAAATTCTTAGAGTAGGATTACGTCCTTTATTCCATATTTTTTGAGCTTCCATAAATCCCTACCCATTAATCGGGGACAAATGATCCCAAAGGGTAGATGATGTAACACCCTGCACTTTTGGGCTAAAGTTTGAACCATCTTTTCTATGCATATAGACCCAAACCCAATGATTCTTTCTTAATAAATGTGTGATGATCAATCCTATAGTGTATGAATACCTTTGAATATGAATTGAGGTCACAAAAATCCCCTAACATAGGTCAGCTTCCATCGACCATAACTTCTTGAATATAACAAGTTATAGGTCTTACCATATATCAAATGAAAGTTCTTTGAATTCTCTTTCCAACTCAAATGGTTTTAGCTTAATCCGATATCGGAGTAGAAAGTAATGCTCATATTATTTCGGAGTGTCTGACTGCCAAAAAGCTACGATGAACTTGACGAGTTATCAACTGGGAGACGACTAGGTTGATGAGCCGTCAACTAAGTGAAGACCCATCAGATCTAGTCGTCAGCCTGGGATAGTAAGGGGTAATTTCCATCCCAAAAATGATGACTCAGGTGATGAGCCGTCACCTAAGTGACAGGCCGTCAACCTTGGTCATCAACTGTCAGAATTCAGCAATTTTGTGTGTTTCTCTAGGGGTATTTTGGTCTTTTCCTCACTCCAAAAACCTTTCCAACGAATTATATTGCACCTTAAGCATTATTAATCAACTTTTATCAGTTTTCCAAGATCTTAAATCCTCTGTACTCTGAACAATTGAATTACATTAAGAAGTATATATTGTGCACATTTTGGTCTTGAGGCCATTACTTAAACTTTAATTTGTTACTTGTGTATATTTATATATGACTTTCTTGTTTTTAAATATGAATTGAGACCATGAAAAATGTATTTCCCTCTCTCGTTGTGTTATTTCTTGATTTACAAGTTATGGGTTACTCAAATGCATGTCTTAAGTCATGAACCAAGGGTTTTACTATCATTTATGAACTTTATGTTGGTTGTGAATTGAAGATAGGGATATTTTTTTATTTGTAAATGTTAAATAAGATTATTAAAAAAATTGGATTGTTTCCAACAAGCTAATTGACCACCACATGTTTGTGAACTGAAAGTGAGAATCTTTGCATAGGTTTTTCATGAATTTTGATATATGAATTCTCTTATACCGTTTGAACGATTTGGTGGTCCAAACATTATGTTTTGAAAAAAAAGAATTGTATTATTACATTGTATGGCTTAGAAATATGACTTGCAAGTCTTAGTATGATGATACAAAATAGGTGAATGCCATAGCAAATTCAGAACAGATGAAAAAATACGGATTTTATTCAAATTTTGAATTCACAAAGATGCATGTTTAGAAAAGGTTAAAAATCGGCGTAAATAAAGTTAGATGGTTCCCCAAAGAAAGTACAAGTTGAAGGAACCAACGCTAGAAATCGTGATTTGCCAACACGGGGTTATGGCACCATGCTATGTGGTCTTGTGTACCTTGATTCATGTGGTCTCAATTTGGGACTATGGTTAGGATCCATACTTTGTGGTCTCGTGCACTACCATGACATGTTGATTTGATTGGGGATTATGGCACCATGCAGTGTGGTCTTGTATGTCTCCCCTTACTAATACTTCAATCCTTGCGGTAAACTTGGATTGGAGGCTTAATCACTGAGTCAAGGGCAGATTCTATATAGCCCATGGAATTACATATTATTGGGTGTACCATCTAGCTCAGAAGTAAAGAAAAAAGTGAGTCTAGGTTTCAAAGAATTGTCGCGAAGTTTTTTAAATATGCCCATATATTTTTTTATATCGTATGTAAAATATTTTATGAATTTCTATAACTTATGTTTGATAAAATTATGTTATTTTTGATTGCTCTGCGTAACAGTACATTTTTATTGACACCCTTTATTTCAGGATCTGATGCACAGCCCCGGGATCCTGCTAAGCAGTAGATTCAGTTTGTCTGAAGTTTGCAGTTAGTAAGCCTCCCTTATTTTGGAAGGCCTTATTATGGGATATTGTTATTGAATTTTTAGTTTATGGTCCAACTGGGGACCTTTTCCCAGTTTTTAGATAGAAGTTGTTTTCATGTTGTTAAAGATTTTGCAGACTCGTGTCTTGTATTTTTGAATGTTTGTGAAGTTATATTCGATCTGTTCAGTTGAGTAAGAGAATGAACATGATTCCGTATTATAATTTTCCATATTTCTTTATCTTTATATTGTATGAATATTATGCATGATCGTGAGATAGATAAGGGCTCTCAGGCCTTCATGGTTCGGGATGCCTGTCACGGCCAGGGCCTTAACTCGGGTCATGATAGAAAGAATGAAAGGCTAATGACTTTTTAAAACACGTGGGAGTTATATTTATGAACTTTAAAAATGAATTTAAGAGTCTAAAATATTATATGAAAATGGTTTGGCATGTTATGAAGGGCTTGGAAGTCTTTATATGATGATACCAATGTGGGAATGCCTTAAAAAGGAATCCATGAATAATAATGTGTGTAAAAATATTTTAACTGGTCCTTAATGGTAATTATGTAGCTTTACCATGAAAGTGTATGTCCCCATGATGAGTGATCGAAACCTATGTTTTGCCACCATAGGTATGTTGTACCTTAATTGGAAAATGAATGATGTCCTTAATATGAGGATAATATGGTGAATCTAGTCTTTTGGTTCTTTTAGCCAAATCTCAGTACGTGCAACAAACTTGGACTAGGGCACCATCGGTTAGGGAATACCAGACACGTATAACCCACAGATTATTGGATGATGTTGAAAAGCTACGTAGTTCTAGAGTCCGTTTTAAATGGTTGTCTTTATGTCCTATGTCCCTGATCCCCTACTTTATTATTTTACTTTGGATGCTTAAATGAGTTATGAGTTTCCTTACAAAATATTTATTTCCCTATCCCTGGGTTGCTTACCAGTACTCGCTATACTGACTATCTCCGGACGCTATATTATTTCATGATGTAGGTCCGGAGGCACTTTCCTATGATTTCATAAAACACTAGGGTATTCATATTCTTCTTGTACTATCATTGAGAAGTGGTGAGCCCTCCATCATCCAGAAGGTAGTGTTAATTTTCATTCATATTCCAACTATAGTATTTTATGTTTATTTTTTAGTATAGTCAAGATCCATGCCCCAATTTAGGAGTAATTCTTAAAGTTAGAGCTTTTGTTGACAAAAGTTAGGTAATTGCTTAAATTTGATTTTTAAGACATGGATGTTTCTTTATTTAAATGTTGAACTTTTTCTTATGGTCTAGTTTCCACAAATTTAAATATGACTATGCTAATGATATAATGTTAAGGGGTCATTTCAGGCCTTCATTGGTTCGAGATGCATGTCACAACCTGGGCCCCAATTCAAGTCGTGACAAATGATTTGTGAGCAAAAGTTAACACATTTAATGCTTTTTTAGCTCAGAATAATTGTGAAGTCTTAAGAAACTTTTGGTTGTTTTTGATCATTTTCTTGTGATATTGTAGTTGTAGCAAGGATGGGAGAAAAACATAGGAAAGATGAACAAAATAAATAAAATCTGGTACAAGTGAGCTGATATAAGTCTGATGGAATTTCTTGCAAGCCATCGGAGATGTGGAAAGCTACCAGAAAAAGGCATTAGGAAGAACAGTGAAGAAGAGTTGTTGGATGAAGGTGACGACATTCTCAATATGTCATCACAAGTATGGTAGGCCGTCAGAATATGCTACCAAGTGGGACCGAACATGGTGAAATAAGCTGAAGGTCTGACGATATTTTCTACACACCCTCACTTCTTCGGTAAGCCATCGGAGGACATCGCCAGCCTAAGACAGATTTTGAAGGCAACTGAAGCATTCTGATGCCATCTGTGACAGGGCGTTAGACTCTTGACACGGCATCAGCTTGGATGTCACCTATTCCATGAATATTTTTAAGCTTTGTTATTTTATTTCCTTAATTAGGCTTTAATATAAATATCATCTTTTAGGGTTTCATTCAAAACGGCGGAAGCAGCTTTTGACATCTTGTAACTTAGTAAAGGGGAGTTTACTTATTTTTGACTCTCTTAAGTTAGAATTCAATTTTCCATCCTTTAATTTAGTTGTGGCAAATTCTTATTCTACTTGAAGGAGAAACAAATTTGAATTTCATCTTTTGTAAGTTCACTTGCTTTAAGTTATGAATCTAATATTTGTTATCTCTTTCTATCTTATGAGCAACTAAAACCAACAACTACGGTTGTGGGATCTATGATTATTATTTCATTGCTTTAATAGTTGGATTAGGGTTTGAGTGATTGTGGGAACGTTTTAAAATTCTGATCTTTTAACTTGAATCTATTGGTTACAAACATTAGGTTATGCCTTAGGTTTTATTTGCTTCTAACGGAGAAATAGACTAAAGGTCGTGAATTATCAACAGGGATTCGAAAGCTATCAATCTGCTGTTTAATGATTGATGTCGTAACTGGATAAATCTACCTGACATAACATCCGGTTGGAAATAGATATGTTATCTAAGTTTGAGATAATTAGATAAAAATTGTCTAGTGAGGTCCAGAGATAAGTCAGATAGTATCATCGGCAGGGATAATCTGTTGTTCCCACCTATCACGAGAATCATGAACAGTTATTATTCAATGGAGATTAATAGTCATAGTGATCACAACCCTAGTTTATCTATATCATTGATTTGAAATATTGAAATCTAAGTTTTGAGTTCTAAAATAAGTTGAAACGTTAAAATATGTTTGATTGATAAAAACCCCTATTTTGTCCTTTTCTTATTATGTAGTTGAATTTAACTTAAAGCTATAGTTTCGAACTAGTTTAATCGCCACTCACATTGTTCCCTGTGGATCCGACCCTGACTCTGAGTTGGGTAAATATATTGACAACGATCGTTTACACCCATTCAAGAGTGTAATTTGAGCGTTATCAAAAATGGCATCTTTACAGGAGAACAATTTGGCGTATTGAGTTACTTTTGAATTTTAGCTTATTTTCTTGAATTCAAACTTGTAAATGTTTGTTTGTTATTTCCTTTGTTTCATGTGTTAGGTAGATTCTATTTATTTTTTCTTATTTCTTACTATGGCATCATGGAATGAATGTGAGTTTGATAGTTTGAAATCTTATCTGGATGATCCATATCCATATTGTGATGGACTCCACTTTTGGCATAACTATAGATATGCTTCCCGGAGAGAGATGTGTGCACCATCTCCATCATACCAGGAGTATAATTGTTCTTTAAATGGTGGTCAAGATGGGCATTGGAGTGATTTCTTAAATTCCCCCTCCCCCTATTGCACTAACCCAAGTTCTACTTTTTCTTATGAGTATGACAGGTCTTATGATCAAGAAAATGAAGAATGCAGCACTGGAAAAAAAGACATTGAAGCTATGCTTTAACTAATGTTGGATCGTATACATACAATGAATGATACCATATGTGACATACGTCAAGACATTAGGGCCTTTAACGAGGGAAGAGAAAGGATAAAAGAGATTGTTATCGAGGTCAGTCATCCAAAAAACTTTTCTATATTATGTTTAGATGATATCTTGTCTATGGAATCATTTAAAATAATGGAATAGTGTGATGATGAACAGCAAGATTCCTATACTGATGATGAGCTTGATGTTGATCAACCCTTGGAGATTTCCCAACCAACCAAGCTAACCATGAGGGATGATGCCAAGATTGACGGAATGGTTCTAGAGGCAAAATAAGAAGCCAAGCCAATCTCTTATGAAGAATCTATCCCAATTCAAAGTAAAAATGTTGAGAAGATAAATAAAAGTGAGTGTGTAGAGAATAGTGTAAATTTTGAAGTACGATTTGTTGGGTCACACTCGAAGCATTTTTCCACATTATGTTTAGATGATATCTTATCTGTGGAATCATCTAAAATAGTGGAAGACTGTGAAGAGCAGGAACAAGAATCCTATATTCCTTATTTTACACTTGATAAGCAACACAAAAACACACCTCACTTTAAAGCTGAGTTGTTTACCATTCATTATCCATTACTCGGCTTCTTAATCTTTGCACCACCTCCCTATGAGCGAAGCAAGAAGATGGACTCTAAGTTGGGGTTGAAATTCATATCCTCAAGGTGGAGGAAAAAACTGAGTTGGGTCGTGCCACGACGTTAAACTAGTAGCTTCTTGGGAGGCAACCCAAGGTATTTTATTGTTTGTATTCGTATTATGTCATTGACATCAGATCTTTGCACCCATGATGCCACAGGTATGTTTCTAACTCTCTTGTTTTGATTTGACGTATTGGGAATAATGCATGATATTAAGTTAAGGGTGGGGCTACTTATAGGTGTTGATGTCCTCTTGGGGTTTTTGTTGTTGTGCCTCTTTTCCTTGGAGTTTTGTTCCTAGTAGAGCCGGTATGTTTAGGCGTATTATGTTTTGTTTTATGATGTGTTGTGGTTTATTAGGAGAAAAATAAGTATCTAGAATAGTTGACATATTTTTGTTGATTTTTAAGACTGATAAATACCTCTCCGTTGGTCTGTTTTATAACTGTGTGATATATATTTATGTATGACCACTGTGCATCTTGTTATGGAATTAGTACTAGTGACATGATATCCACTGCTAAAGAATCGAATGAACTGGATAGGTAGTAGCTTGTGATGCACCTTTATGCCATGTGTGTGTGAGATACTACTTAGTTCCCTTTGTGTGTTAAATCCAGAACATGCCTGGTTACTCTTGCTTTGGTTGAAAGATAGGGGTTAGGAAAGGATCATAGGCCATTATTGATGTTAGTCCACTTTTAGGCTAAATGACCTTCCCTGTTATGCATGATATCTCTTGATCCCTATTTTGAGCCTGAATTGACCATGTCTTTCTATGACACCTATCATATGCCCATTTATATCATAATGAACCTATTTTGGCCCAGGTCCTCTTTGGACACTTTGCACCTTGAATAAAAAGAAGGGTGTTGTGGAAAAAGAATAAGAAAAGAATAGTTGTGAAAAAAATGAAGAAGATAAGCCACATCCATCCTGAATAATGTGTGATCAAGAAAAGGAGAAAAAAAAAGATTAATAAGTGAACCCCAAAAGTTAAGGTAGTGCCAAGGAGGCTTAGTCACTCTAAATGCCATTGAATATTATACCAGCCCTTAGCCTACATTACAGGCCAAAGAAAAGACCTATAGTGATCCTAACTTACCTGTCTGGACACCTTGGTAATGAAAATAAGGGAAATCATATGGTATTTGACATGCATTGATTGGAATTTCTTTCTGAGAGTGAGTGTCTCTTGACTGTCCCCTCACTGATTTGTTTGAATTGATATATGAGTGAGGACGGACTTCTTTGTTGTAAAGGCACATCTGTTGCACTGCTAGCTATTTACTTGTTTGGGTAGTGTAACTTGTACATATGCATGGTTATTGTTGCTGAATTGATGCCATATCTTGATTCCTTTGGGTCACATTGTTAATCTTCATGGATATGCACAATTGGATTGAACGTGGAGAGTGGCATGACTTTTGAGCTAAACTTGATAATCAACTGTGATAGGTATCTTATGTGTCTCTTGGTTAAGAATCATAGTATGGTGTTATGTAGTTTCTTGAGGACAAGCAATAGTTTTAAATTGAGGGTGTTGATGTGTGAGCAAAAGGTAATATATTTAACGCTTTTTAGCTCAAAATAATTGCGAAGTCTTAAGAAACTTTTGGTTGTTTTTGATAATTTTTTTTGTGATATTGCAGTTGTAGCAAGGATGGGAGGAAAACATAAAAAAGATGAACAAAATAAGTAAAATCTGGTACAAGTGAGCTGATATTAGTCTGACAAAATTTATTGCAAGCCGTCAGAGATGTGGTAAGCTACCAGAAAAAGGCGTCAGGAAGCAGTAAAGAAGAGTTGCTGGATGAAGGTGACGACATTCTCAATATGTCGTCACAAGTATAGTAAGCCGTCAGAAGATGCCGTCAATTAGGACAGAACATGGTAAAATAAGCTGAAGTTCTGACGACATTTGCTATACCATGTCACTCCTCTGGTAAACCGTCGGAGGACATCATCAGCCTAAGATAGATTTTGAAGGCAACTAAAGCATTTTGACGCTATCCATTATAGGGCGTCAGACTCTTGACGCAATGTCAGCTTGGGCGTCACCTATTCTGAGAATTTTATTAAGTTTTGTAATTTTGTTCTCTTAATTAGGCTTTAGTATAAATAGTATCTTTTAGGATTTCATTCAAATGGCGGAAACAGCTTTTGAAATCTTGTAACTTAGTAAATGGGAGTTCACTTGTTTTTGACTCTCTTAACTTAGAATTCAATTTTCTATCATTTGATTTAGTTGTGGGAAATTCTTATAGTATTTGAGGGACAAACAACTTTGAATTTCATCTTTTGTAAGTTCACTAGCTTTAATTTATGAATATAATCTTTGTTATCTCTTTCTATCTTATGAGAAACGAAAATCCACAACTAGGGTTGTGGGATCTATGATTATTATTTCATTGATTTAATAGTTGGATTAGGGTTTGAGTGATTGTGGGAACTTCTTGAAATTCTATTGTTTTAACTTGAATCTATTGGTTGCAAACATTAGGTTATGCCTTAGATTTTATTTGCTTCTAACATAGAAATTGACTAGAGGTCATGAATTATCAACAGGGACTCGGAAGCTACCAACCTTCTGTTTAATGATTGATTCCGTAACTAGATCAATCTACCTGACATAACATCCAATTAGAAACAGATATGTTATCTAAGTTTGAGAGAATTAGATAATAAATTATTTGGTGAGGTCGAGAGATAAGTCTGATAGTATTATCGCCAGGGATAATCTGTTGTTCCCACCTATCACGAGAATCATGAACAATTATTATTCAATGGAGATTAATAGTCATAGCGATCACAACCCTAGTTTCTCTATATCATTGATTCAAAATATTGAAATCTAAGTTTTGAGTTTTAAAATAAGTTGAAACGTTAAAATTTGTTTGATTGATAAAAACCCTTATTTTGTCCTTTTCTTGTCATGTATTTGAATTTAACTTGTAGCTATAGATTCGAACTAGTTTAATCGCCACTAACATTGTTCCCTGTAGATTCGAACCCAACTTTGAAATTGGGTAAATATATTGACGACAATCGCTTACACCCATTCAAGAGTGTAATCTGAGTGTTATCAACAAATATGGTATCACAGCACAATTCAGGGTTCCAGGGTATCTACAAAGTTGTGTTGAGTAGAGTTTTTTTTATGAGTCTGTAGCGCACCACACTTATAAGTTGGTGGTTATGAGGTATTTAGGAATGTTTTCCTTTCTTCATGATATAGTTTTTACTAGAGAGTCTAGAAAGATGAATACTTTTAACTCCTGACTTTCCAGCATTTCATATCATGCCTCCCCGAAGATCTAATGACCAAAGGAATTTAGTTGGAGCATCCATTCCTACAAGGACAAATATTAAGGAGGTTCATCCTTCCCATGGAGTGTAAGCTTGCTACAAAGCCTGACCTTCTAATTTCACTTCTCCTTCTAGGGTTACCCTGGCCCTAACTAGTCTTTCTCGGGATCCTAAGCTTGGTACAACCCATACCCAATCTCCGTAATGAGAGGTTTCAAATATTGAGCTTTGACAGGCTATTGAAATACTTATATTGTATCATTGCAGTTAAGCGAAACAGATAATGTTAATGGTTCTTTTGAATCTACTCAGGTTGGATAATTTATGTGGTTGAATCCCCTATCGTCACTAGGTCTACAGCTAAGAAGGACCCTCAAGAATTTATTGATGAAATAGAGAAAATCTTTAGGAGATGTATTCTAGTGATACCCAAAGAGTATATTATGCAGCTTATCAGCTAAAAAAGATGGCTTATTGGTGGTATATTGAATACGAGGTGATTAGAGGTGAAGATTTTGAACCTTTTATTTGGGAGGAATTTTTTAATGCCTTCCTCGATCATTTCTTCCCTCGAGAATTGAGAGAGGCCAAGCCTAAGGAGTTTGTAAAATTAAATTAGAGGAATATGAGTGTTAAGAAGTATTTTATTAAGTTTACTCAGTTGTCTCATTATGCTCCTGAGATGGTGTTTAACATGAGGTCCAAGATGAGGAAGTTTGCTTCAGGCCTTTCTAGTGATTTGGTAGTAGAGTGTAAGGGTTTCATACTGAATAGCGACTTGGACATATCCATGGTGGTGGTTTATATTTAATAAGAGAAAGATGAGAGAGAAGAGTAGGCAGAGGTAGAAGAAAGGTAGTGTAAAAATGCTAAACATATAAATCAGGATGTAAGCCAGCAATATAGTGGAAAAAGCGGTAGGAAGTGTTTCAATAAGAAATCTTAGGGTAATTTTCATCCTTCATCAAGTGCACTAGTCCCCAAACCGTTGGGTGGTTCACGATTAAAGGATAGCAGTGGCCTTAGGGTGCAAGGCGCCCAGTCTAATGACACTGTAACTCAGCCAGAGCCTTTTTACCTTTCTTATCACACTTATAGGGAGCTTTATCGTGGCTTGTGTATTTTGGAAAGTAATTTGTACCTTGGTTGTGGTAATCCAGGTCATAGTAAGTGGGACTATCCCACAGCTAAGGGTGCTCATGGGACTAAAAAAGCCTCGTCTACTACTGCTTCAGCTTTTGCTTTAATCGGTGCTACTTCAGGGATGGGTTATGGTCGTAATTGTCTATATGTGCTATCTAATTTCTAGTATTTTGATTCACCTCTAGATGTTATCATGGATATCTTACAATTTTGATTTTTTCCCCAAAAATATTCTTAACCCCTCCTCAATCTCTACCTTGGTAGGTGAGTCCAATATTGCTAGGAAAATATATAGGGGCTATATTGTGTCTATATTTCATCAGGCCACTATGGTAGATTTAATAGATATTTATATGGTAGATTTTGATATAATCTTTAGAATGTATTCACCTTACTTATGCTATGGTACCCTGGACTATAGAACTAGAAAGACCACCTTTCATTTTCCTAATGAACCAATGATAGAGAGGGAGAGGAGTTTCCAAGCACCTACGGGAAAGTTGATTCATTATCTTAGAGCTCGAAAGTTGATATCTAAAAGTGTCTATACCATTTGGTCTGAGTCAAGGATTCTGATTCTGAAAGTCCCTCCTTGCAGTCTGTTCCAGTAGTTAATGAGTTTCTGAAAGTCTTTCTCAATGACCTTTCTAGAATTCCTCTTGATAGGGAGATAGACTTTGGGATTGATGTTTTTCTTGATATTTATCCTATCTCCATTCATCCATATGAAATGGCTTCTGCAGAGCTGAAAGCGTTAAAAGAACAGCTAAAATACCTTCTTGATAAGGGTTTATCTGTCCTAGTGGTCATGCCCAATTTTTTACTTGGGTTAAAACAAGCACGACCTATGTACTCTAAAAGAATTAATTTTTGTATAGATTCTCCACCTAATTTTGTATGCAAAATATGAAAACTTTTTTATTTATTAACATTTATAACTTATGGTTTAATCTGTGAAAAGCAGTTTACATTCTAGGTAAGGTTTAAATTATTTAAAAAAGAAGAGATTAGACATCTTTCAGAATCCACAAATGTGGTTCCCAGCCAGACTTAGATTTATCAAAAAGAGAAAAAAATCAATGTTTATATATACAAATATTAAAATTGTATAAAAATAAAAGAAACAATTTATATGTAGTGTGTATAAATTATATATTTATTATAATAAAAAATATATGTATAAAAAAGTATACATAAATAAAGTGTATAAGAATATATATGGAAAGAAAAGTGTTTCCTAAAAGAAAGTATTTTTATATAATATATGAAAAGGGACATATATTTTTTTGTTTTATATAAAAGAGAAGTATTTTAATTAATATTTATATTTAACAAAAGCTAATGGAGAAAAAACTGAATAAATTAAAAAATTTATTTTAAATGAATAGATTATGCACTATTATCTAATGTAAAAATGTGAATTAATTGATTAAATATCTAAATCAATTTAATATAAATATCAAAGGCCTAAGTTTGGATAAACCCATGGTGAAAATTATATAAGTAAAGAAAAACCCCGCCAAACGCCCCAAAAAATAAAGTTTTCAAAATGATTTATATTTTGTGAAGTATAAAAATATAAAGAACAAACATAAAAATTTAAACTCTTCTTTTGAGTGTCATTTTCAAAAAGTATTTTAAGAACCTATACAAACACTTGTGGCAAACATATTAGTACAAATAAATGATTATCAAAATAAAATGAGAACTCTGGGTGCATAACTATATATATATATATATATATATAACAAAATTTTTGTTAAAAAGTGGGCTCAGATAAAGTTTTAGATATTATAAAGATTTTGTCATCGCCCGAATTATTTATATTTATTATGTATTTCTATAAGTAAAGTCCATCTTTTTATTTGTAGAGGCCTCAAAAATCGACGAAAATTTCTTCATTGGTCATTTCTTGTTGTGTCTGCTTCTTATCAGTCAGGTAAAGATGTAAATTACAAAATTATCCGAAATTAGTCCCTAGAGATGCAAAATAACATCAAACCCGTTGACAAAGATGGCCAATAGTAGTTGCAAACAAAGACAACGATAAAAAGCCATAAATAGTCCCTTAATAATAAAAGTAGATCAAAATAATCCCTTAATCATACACTTATCAGTTGTGGCTCTTTAACTATTTTAAAACTTATCAAGTTTGGTCTTTGACTACTTTTTAAAAAACGTAGGATTTATAATAATGAAATCCATGCTTCTGTGAAATTAAATTTTCAAAAATTAAATACATTTAATATCAATAAAATTTAACTTTTTGTAATTCAAACAAAATAAAACCGATTATTATTTAAATTTGTTTTAACACCAAAAAAAATCAAACTAATCAATATTTTTGTCATCAATGTGGTTTAATTTTGATCGGAGATCTTAAATACCAAAGAAAAGTAAATTAATGGCATAGAAAGTCATGTCTTGGCTCATTCCATACGTCGACTCATACAAAGTAGATGAAAAAGTCAAACCCAAAGCATTACACTTGTTTCTCTCTCCTTTTCACCTTTTCCTCAAATTCCTATTGTGAAAAAAATTCCTAACCTCAAGAATTCAAAATAAAACTTCTAAGGGAAGAACACACAGGATCTAATAAAAGAAAGTATTTTATTGTTGCTCATGACTTGAATATGCTATGTTCCAGAGAAAACAACAATAACGACAAGTTTTGATGCAAGAACAAACTTTTATCATCATTGAAGCCAACTTGAATAAAGCAAAATTAAAGATAAAGATTTTGGTCATGGTCCAAGTAGTTTAAAAGAAGTGGCCAGGGAAAGTTGATAGTGAAAATGATATTTATGTGAAAGAATAGAGGGAAGAGAGAATCTCATGAAGGCAGAGTTTCATTACTTTAACTCCTACATTGTTTAAATTAAAAATAGATAGATACCAAATTTGATAAAAATAATTAATGACCAAACTTGATAAGTTTTTAAATAATTAAAGGACCAAAATTGGCAAGTATCGAGTTAAGGGACTATTTTAGACCTACTCATATAGATAGGAGATTATTTATGTTATTTTCTATGGAGACAATCATACTTATGCAATTAATTTAAGATAAATCCAAATATATCACAAAAATATACAACAATAACAAAGTCATCTCTCATCACAAAAACAAAAGAAAATTGTCACTAAAATTGTTATTGGGTGTTGACAAAATAGGAAAGAGGGGATTTGATTCCATGGTGTTCACCAAAGCAACATTGGAGACATGAAATTTGGCTAGATCTGGGTATAAATAGAAATAACATAACTAAAATAATGAGGAGGAATTGAAATACTCAAGTAACCAACAATACCGTGTCTCCAATGATGATGGAACGCCGGAGCATTATGTTTCCTAAAGAAGTTCGCTGGCCATCACCTCCGTTGAAGCAGCAACAAGGGTAGTGATTGTGGTAGTGAAATAAACTGTAGCGATGGATGCTTGTTGGGGTCTTCGCTAGTCATCACTTCCGGTGAAGAAGCATCGAAAAGGGGAAATGAAAAGGGAGCAACAACAATGGTGTTTTTGTGGTTGTCGATCATCTGGTAGTTAAACCCGGAGGTCGGCAGTGCAATGGAGAAGTACTGAAGATGAAGAGGATAGAGAGAAAGAGAAGAAAGAGGCATTCGTGTTTACTTTTTTTTTGTAAAATAATTAATATACCAGTCCCTTATTTATAAATAAAAAGGAACCCCTCTTTTTACCTAAAAGTTAAGGAGTAATCATTTTTGTCTGTCAGAAGTGTGATCAGACCACGGGTTATTATTTAATGGATTTTTCATCCTTATAATCAATTTATAAAGACTTTTTATTCACGGTATGAAAATACCAGCCCATTACTTCAAATGACACTTTTTTTAAAGGTAACGAGACTTTGAGTTGATTGATGTGTTGATCTACATATTAGATTAATTGAGTTGACTTATTATTTACGGATCGTATTAAATAATGTGCAAAAATATGAATGTCAATGCATAATTACAGAATACTGTGTATAAAAAATAAAAAATAATTATCTTAAAAATGTACTACCCTATAAATATTAAATGTATAGTGTGCAATAAAGAATTGTAGTGTTATGTTGTGTACGTTGCAGATGAGTATGCAAGAAATTTAAAATGGCGCTAAATTTAAAAAAATTCAAAAACATAAAAAATTAAGAATAATTATCAATAAATTATGCAAGTTAAAATATGAAGATAAATTGGTAAAAAAAAATATAAAATAATGAGGATTATTAACAACTTGTTAACAATTGTATAAAAATGTGTAAAAATTATATACCATATCCTTTAACGATCAGAAAGCTTGAAGTCGTTAGCTGTAACGCCCTAGAAAATGGGTCCCGTAGAATCACACGGTGCTTGAGGCTACGAGTATCCCCAAGCTAATCCTTTGAGCCATTTTCATTTAGGTCAACACAAATTAATGGGGTTTCCATAAATAACCCTCAAATATTAACAAAGTAATCATCATCCAAGAATAAAGGAATTTCAGAAAGATAACAAAATACGACTGATTAGTCAACTCCCAACATCTATACTAGTCTGACAAGCCTTTAAGAAAAATCAATAAAACCAGCGAGCCATTGAGACATGCCCCAACTAACTCATACTCAGTTATCAAATGTAAGCAATTCCGTGAAACCAATATTAGAAATCACGTCCTCAGAACATGAGGACTCACGACAACAGAGGATGTAGAACAGCGTGCCCAGAGAATCACTATCTAACCTGGAAATGAGCACCTGAACCTATATTCTGAGAAAATGCAGCCCACATCCAAAGATGTGGGTCAATGCCATGGAAAGAAATCGAGTATATGGGGGTTCATGCAGTTGTATAAACATCATCATCATAAATATTTATACGAAATATGCAGGATGTATGAAAGATTCACATAGCCCAAAGAAAATCATCATAATCATGAGAGGATGAAATAAGTACAATAACGCATGTGAGTCATCATATAATTTGTCAATCACTTTTAGTTCACCAAGAGTATCAATTCTCATAATGTAAATATCATTTAAATATTTCGAAAGAATAACTTTCACAATTCCACTTTCAAATCACTTCACCATTCACCATAGAAATAAGGAAACACACACACACTGGGAGATCCTATAACCGACAAAAATCATGTGAGCTACATGGAGTCCAACGTACAACCCACGTTGGGGAGAGCCATCCTATCCTTGCCGTCGGAGTAGGAATATCGATATCAAATCCACAAAAACTAGTGATCACTATATAAATTAGCCTCAGGCTCACTCTTATGGGGACACGTAGTTCTAGGGAAGTAAGGTCGCTTTATACCTCCCACTCGGTGCTAAAGATTTTTCCCGGACTTTGCTTAGATCATTTCAAATACAATCCACAGCAAAACAATTTCAGTAATATATAAATATACATCGGGAGCCATCATGCTTCCCATCAATCAAAATCAACCACGTTGTGGATTTCATTCACACTCGAGTTCAAAATAACTCCATTAAGACGAAAAGGTCAAATCATTCAAAATATCTCAAATATTCAACATCAACGTGCTTATAACACCTACTTTCTCAAAAAAACATAATTTCCAATGGGGATTCACGACCCAAATATCAAAATCATTATAAATATCATTCAAGATTCATTCTGTGTATCTCCACACATGTAAATTCATCTTTCAAAATCATAAACATCAAAATTTCATAATAATCATCATAAGATATGGGTTCATGCTGAAAATTCATAAAAATCAAATAAAAATCATGCCTTTGTAAAGAAAATTACATTTGGGAACAAGAACGAAAGAGAGTTCTTTTTGAAAAATCCCACAAACCTTGAATGATGAACTTTAGATCGATACTCATTTTTGAGATGTTAATTGTGCCTTTGAATGATGGTTCTTGTAGTTCTTGAACTAGGAACTTGGAATCTTGAAAAAATTTGCAGAATTAATGGTGAACTTTGGAGGTTCTTGAAGTTGGATATAGGAGCTTAGGCTTTTCTTTTTGAGGGAATTTGATAAAATAGAACATATAATGCTTCTAATAGGCCTTAATATAGGATTTGGATGGATTTACGGTGAGGGGGAATGAAAAAAACACCCCTAAAAATTAAATAATTCTCGAATCTGCCCTTTAGTGGATTATTTTGATAGTTTAAAGTAGACCAACCATAACGTTCTACTCCGATATCCAAATTGGATGAAACCAATTTCATTGGAAAGAGGACTCTCATATATTTCCGTTGATATATAGCATCTCACCCAGATCATTGTGTACTAGGAGTTATGATCGTTTGAAGTTGGCCTAAAAATTCACTTTTGATAGGTTGAAGTAGATCCCATAACATTTTTCTCTAATAAACAAACTAGATGAAACCAATTTCATTGGAAAAAGGACTCGCAGAGCTTTCCATTGATATATAGTAGATCACCCAGATCATTATGTTCAAGTATTTATGATCATTTAAAGTTGGATAAAAAATACGCCAGGCCTCTGTACTTCTTCCTGCACGTTTTACTGTTCACTACTATTCATGGTTCGATCGGAATGTTCATAACTCGTCGTTTGGGTCTCCATTTTGGATGATCCACATATCGTTGGAAATTTTATTTGATACTATACATAATGGTGGGTCATAATCTAAGACATTCCGCACCAAAAATTTATAATTCATTCTAGAAGATAGAACCCAACACGTTTACGCACAAAATTTAAACGAAAAATTTCCCAGGTTATTACATTAGCACAAAGAGCCAAAATTGATTGTCAAAACTAATGTCTCCCTAGCATGATCTTGTACATTTCGTATGAAAGAAAGATGGGTCCCTTCGCTTGTGCATGGACTACCGCAATGGAATAAAGTCACCATGAAAAATAAGTACCCTCTTTCTAGAATTGATGATCTCTTTGACTAACATCATTGTGCTAAGTGTTTGTCTAAAATAAATCTTCGTTCAGGTTATGATCAACTAAAGGTTAGGGAAGCTGATATTCCCCAGACTCTCTTCCAACTCGTTATGGCCATTATTAATTCTTGGTCATGTTTTTTGGATTGACTAATGCTCCAGCTTCTTTAATGGACCTTATGAATATGTTGTTTAGATAGTTTCTAGATTTGTTCATCATAGTCTTTGTCGATGATATTTTCGTGTAATTCAAAAGTAAGGAGGATCATGCCAATCACCTTGGAATTTTGTTGTAGACCCTTAAGGATCAGAAGTTGTATGCAAAATTTTCTAAATGTGAATGTTGGTTGAGTGTTGCGACTTTACTTGGGCATGCTTTTTCCAGTGTGGGAAAAAATATTGAGGTGGTGATGAAATGGCTTATACCCATGAATCCAATAGACATTAGGAGCTTCTTCAGTCTAGCAGACTACAACAGAAGATTTGTGAAAAGTTTCTTGTCTATAGATGCTCTACTTATGAGATTGACTCAGAAGAAGGTAATGTTTCTATGTTGTTATGCTTGTAAGGACAGTTTTTTGAAATTGAAGGAATGCTCAAGTAATGCCCCTATCTTGACATTTCCCGAAGGTGATGAGTATTTGTTGTGTATTATGATGCATCCCTGATGGGACTTGGTTGTGTTATGATGCAACATAGAAATGTTGTAGACTATGCTTCCAGGCACCTTAAGGAGGTTCATGAGAGAAATTATCCAACTTGTAATCTTGATTTAGTGGATGTGGTATTCGTATTTAAAATTTGTCATCATTATTTGTATAGAAGGCATGTCGACATCTTGTCAAACCCCGAGCTGAGGCCCTAGACAATGCACGCAGCTAATACTACTACTAGTATGAACAAACATTCTAGGATATCACATGAGCATACAATTAACATAATGAATAGAGAGAAAATAGTATAAAATAAGATTTCTTAAAGGAGAAAGTCTTTCATCAATGTTCATTAATGTGACATAACGTCTAAAGATACAATAGTCATGATAAATAAGATTAAAAATTATAAAATCTGTCTGACAGCTAAACCAGTCTTTGACGCCTCTAATGACTTATTATAACTATAGGGAAAATGCCTCGACATTGCCCTATACTAAAATAAACATAGAGAAACTTATCATACTAAATTTTCCCCAGGTAGAAATGAGGCTCACCAATAGGGGAAAATGATAATCCTAATGAGGTGCCTCACCACGGACTTGAGATCCAGAAACTACATCATGAAATGATGTACTACCAAATGCAGTCAATACGTGGAATGTTTTGGTACATAAAACCACCTTAGGAGAGTAGCACAACAAGATATTAGAAATGACCATAAAATTCAAATGTAAGTGAAGACAACTAGAAAAGAACATGAATATAAACTAAATTTATAATTGACCAAGTAAGGTAGATTTAATTCCCTTGATTATTTGTTGGAGAAAGTAGTAAGCCATCATAAACTACCATGTGAGCGCATGGAGTCTTATCTCATCCCGATAAGCAAAGCCATCCTACACCTGGGCACAGAACATAACATGACATAATTGCTAGCAAGGATCCATGGTTAGCACCTTTTCGGGACACATGAAAAAAAAAGTCATCTGACTTGTGGGATAATCTCTATCCTATGCTAGAAAAATTTGTTTTTGGTATTTGTCATTTAAGCCTATGCCCTAATAGTCAACTAATTAACTCCCTTATGCTCATGAAGTTATCTAATTTATTATGGTCAAAGTGTTAGACATATTAGGCTCATGTACATAATTTAGCCGTTTAGGCTCATGTTGGGAATTCAACCACTTTGGGTTCATAAGATTTTGAGTTAGCACCATTTCATAGGATTTACATGCATTATGGAGCAATTTGAAACCTTACTGCTAGAAGTCATAATTCACATTCAACTGTGATATTCACTTCAATAGGTTTGTTATAATGAAATAATTAAATTAAGGATTCACACATTTACTGTAAGAAAATAAAAAATAAAACCTCAGAGGCCGTATTTAAGCTACTGAAAATAGTCCATCAAGTCCTTAGATCATGGATTTTAAAAAACATAATGAATTAAGGTATAATCCAGTTAAGATTCGTAACTTTGAATTTTTATTGGCAAACACATTCTATCAAACAAATTAATCATATTTATAAGATTTTGTAATTTACCTACTGGAATATAACAAGAACGTGATCTTCTACAAAATCCTGCATTGGGGCACAACAAAAATGTATTTAAAGATCGAAAAGTTAGGTATTGAGGAAAATATTAATAACAGTATGTAAGTCATAGGAGAAGGCAGGTTTATAATTCTATGTTAGTAAAGCAACTGATATAAGCCTAATAAAGCGGTCTCTTCTATCTGCAAGTGTTTATGCAAATTCATGTTTTTCTAGTATGTTTTTGTCATTATAAGTTCCATTAATTTTGTTATCGATTATAAGAAACAGAACCAACCAAAACCACATTGAATTAGCAATTACACTTCTAAATGTCAACATATCATCTGGCATAAATATCAGCATAAAAGACTAAATGGAGCTATGCTTCTATTGGAATAGGATTTCACAAGAAAAATGAATAAGTATTCATTATCTAAGGTGATTTCCAGATTTCCAGAAAACTTACCTGTAGAATTAACATAATGGATGAAGACACAAAAAAACCAGATGTCTTAGAAAACTTATTAAAGAACCAAGACATGTTAAGAGTAATTTTAACTAAGAGAAACAATAAAACTTACGGATGTAAAGAGAGAGTTCTACATACCACAAAACTTTTAAAGAGCTTTAGATTGCAAAGAGGAAATTAAACTTTATATTCGTGAACTAAATCTATTGAGCTTCTTAGAAGTTGAGTTTGAGTGGGTGATTAGGATTGTTGTACAATAATATTACATTATGAAATTAGTGGAGAAGGGAGTTTTAATACAAGAAATTGAGGAAAATAAAGGGATAGGTGAATGCACAAAACTGATAGAATAAAAGAGTTTCATTTGCTGGAAATAAAGAGTAACGTTCTATTCAAAAAATTAAATGTCTAGAACGAATAAATAGAAAGGTTTTAATTACTTGGGATAAGGTAAAAACAAAAAGATGAAATTTTGCTTACAGGATCTCAGTAACACAACATGTTTGTAATGGTCAAGTAATGCCTTAAAATGGAATTTAGGACATCTATATCAATTGTAAACCATGTTTAGATGTTGTGAGTTGTGTTGGGGTGCTTTTAGGCCCTAAAAGTGAGCGTGCATCATGAATTTAACCCTCTGCAAAGTCCTTGTATCATGGAAAAACTGCCAACAGCCACTGGATGGGGTTGGCTTTAGCGTTCGATACCAACCCTAAGGTTGGCTTAAGTTGTGTGCTGCACCCCCTAAGGTTGGCTTTGGCTGAGTGTCGCAAGGCAAAAGCCAAGTGGCATAAGTTGCTTTGTTTTGTTCTATTTTAAGGGTATTGAGGCCGTTCACACCCTATAAATATTTCTAATCATACATGGACAAAATTAGGGTCTTAACATACATTATTTCACTTCTCAAAATCCCCACATCATCTTCCCATAAGCAAGAGAGGAGAGACTAACTAGGGTTTGAGGATTTAATCTTCAAGGGTTGATTTTATAAACATTTTCATCATTTCCAAGGTATGTGGGACTATCTTAAATCTCATGGGCATAAATTTTATATTTTAAAATGTTTTTATGGTATATATGTATGTATATGTAAAGGGTTTTGGAAATCATTTGAAAAGTATGCATTATGAACACATTTTGAAGGAAATATGTGTTTATTATTGTGTTTCCCAGAAACTTGTGTTATAATCATGTACATTGATGCTATGAGTTTTTGAAAAACATTTTATGAGCATGATTTAGGGGAAATCCCTTTTCCATGATGAAGCTTAAGATATTATAATGTTATCAATTGTTATATGGGATGGAGAGAATGAATTATAATCCCCTTTTTTATCATGAAATTTATGTATAATTTATGTTGGGACTTCTTTATTAATGATGATGTTTCTCGAGTCATAAATGTCACTTAGTTAATAATAATTTGTTATTCCATATGTTTTTAAGGAGGCAATTCTTATTCAAAAGGCTCTTGTGTCCTAAAGGAGATAATGCATGAATACAATGATTGAATTAGCCACTGCATGTTTAAGTCTTGAAAAGAGAGTGCGTTTGCATAAGTTTGTATGTGCTTTAAAAATAACAACTCCCTTTTGTTGTTTAAATCTTTTGGGTGGTCGTTTATATGCTTTTAAATGAAAAAGGCTATAAGTGTGATATCATGTGATATGGCTTGAAAGTCTAGGTATGATGATACCTATTATGAAATGCTTTAGCATGAAAATAAGTAATTTTATAAGCATAAAGCATGGTTTTAAAAGTTTAAAATTGGGCTTGAAGAGAGTTAGATGGTTACCCAAAGAAGGCATGAGTTCAGATAACTCATTTTCCAAAATAGTATTTTGTCGATATTGGGTTTAATGTGCCCTGGAAGAGTTGATGTACCCTAAAAAAGGGGATTATATGCAGCTCTTATACCCTTTGCATATCAGAACTAGGAATGCCAACCCATTGTTTTATAAAATGCTCTCACTTATGTTGTATAAAAACATATTTTATATTTTTGGATTATTTTACATACCAGTACTTTCAAGTATTGACCACCTATATTCTAGGTTCTAAGGCATAGTCTTGTGGTCCCATCAACCAGTAGTTTATTCCCAGATATTCTTAGTTCGTAAGCCTTCCTTCCTTTGGAAAGCATCTCTTCTATGTGTCGTTTTCTTTTTAATGTTATGGTCTGGTTGGGGGCCTTATCCTGGCTTAGACAGACTAGTAGCTCATTTCAGTAGTGGCTTCGTAGACTGTGTTAGATTTGATTTAGATTTTTCTTATGGTTTGATGTTATGAAATTTTAAGTATGGACTGGGACTTCCTTGATTTCAGTTATATTCTGTGCTTTTATTTAAAATGAGTAATGCTTATGGTCGCGTGCTAAGGGGATTCTCGTGCCTTTACAATTTGGGATGCTCTTCATGGCCAGGTCCTCCGCTTAGGTCGTGGCAAGATTTGTATCAGAGCGCAGTTCATGGTCACAGGGTGTCTACAAAGCCATATCAACTGGAGTTCTTTTTATGGGTGTGTAGTGCTCCACTCTTATAAAAGGGAAGCTACTAAGCATTTAGGAGATGTTTCCCATTCTTTCATACTCTAAATTATGCCATCGTGTTGTCTATATGGAAGTTCTCCAAATTTCATCCTTGTCGAGGTGATTCAAACGTAAAATCTTATAGTATAAGTGATGTGGTCCTTTCTAATTGAGTTATAAAAGGTTATGAAATTGCACAAGGACTTGAGAGGAGTTAATTATTTCTTTAAAGTGTGTTTATTTAAGCTTATACTTCTATCTCTATCAATCGTGTGTTTGATCCTTAGGTATGAAGTGTATTCAGTCCCTTTCAAAATCCTTATTGCAGATGCATACTTAAGAGTAATGATATGTGTCAAAATATTAGAACAGTGTTTCAACCCAATTAGTAGTATGTGATAAGGTGTCATAACCTATGAGCAGTAAGATAGTTCCAAAGTTAGAGATATAAAGCCATAAATTTAGAAGTTAGAGTAAAGGTAACTTTTGAGTAAAAAAAGTTATTGTAGTGATGTAACCTTTGAGTAGAGGGTGGCATTCTCTTTCATTATGGTTGGCTAAAGTTGTAGCACGACTTATAGATTTATGGTAGTTAGAAGAGGATGTGATTAGTAAAGATGATTACAATCTATTAGAAATGGGTGAGGAGCTCAAAGTTCATGGTTGTTGCAATAGGAAAATTATTTATAGGCTGTGAATGGAAAAGGGGTAGATTTGCCAATAATTTAGAAGTGTATACTAACTTGGGGAAAACTTAGTGGTGTTTATTGGATTTTGAAAGTAGTCTAAATGTATGCATGGTTAAGTAGATATAATGTGAGAAGGTAGAATATAATAATAGATCATAGTGGGTTATATTATAAGATTAAGATGGACTATCCCTTTTATGTGACTTTACCCTCTTCATTTTCTTTTCTCTGGTAGTTGTAAGCTAGTATAGCATGTGAGAAGGTATATAGTATATTTTGAGGTATAGTAGTAATGTCACGGATGAGATGTTATTGTAGGTTGTAGTTAAGTGAAATGAAGTATTTGGGTTGAGTTCCTAATTTGATGGACTAGTATAGTATGTGGCATACATCATCGGTGGTAAATGATTGATGTTAGACTATAGGCTTGAACTTAATATGGTGAGTGTGGTGGTAAGAATAGTGGCTTAAGATTAAAGATGCATGTTTTGTAGGAATGAATTAATAGTCTTGATTTGATTTGTGAAAGATCTTAGGTTGATGACTTTTAAAATATTGGACCGTGTAATTGTGATATACATAGGAGATCTAGTGTTTAAGTATAAATGGTGGGTACACCATTAGATGGATCAGAGACTTAAGTAATAAGAATACAGTGTACTTGATTTTGAGTTGTGAGTGTCATGTACACCTAATCTATGTTTTCAAGTTTCTTAGTATGGAGAAGTGCAGGGAGTTGTTGTATGGGGTTATGTAGGGTTGAATTGAGGAAGAAATCGGTAGACTATGTGAACCCTTGGTGTAGTTTTAAATGTTTTGTTCTGTTATGAGGTTATGATATGAGAGGTGTAATACTAATATTCAAAGGAGTTGAAGATAGAGTGTTAAGTATTTAGAAGATGGATATTCATGCACATGATAATGTTAGTTATAAGTCAATGACTTTGGGGGTTGGAGGGAGTTATGATTAGTATCCCTGAAGCGGATCTCCAAGAAAAAACGTAGTGTCCTTATATTAAAATTTTAAGGAATATGTCCACAAGCTTAGGATTTTCACTTGATCTAAGGGGGAGAAGATGAATTAATATAGTCCCTAAACTTCCTTGTGGTGTCAATCTTAGGGAAGGGTCATGATAAATCTATTCCTATTCAAGCCAACTCATCATTCTTCAATTTAAGGGGACATCTATTAATTTCTTATGTATTCAAGTCATGCCTATGCCCAAGGGACAAGTTATCTATGCCACTTATGTCATGTTTCGACCTTCGAATTACAAGCAATAATGTCTCAATAATCGGATTTTCCAAGTATTTGATCTCTATGTTATGATGCTCATGATCCAAAAATCCATGTCCCCCATCAAGTATGGTTCTAATAAAATATGTTTTCTATATGTCGCCTATTCATTTTATGTTGGGTTTGCCCTACAATGATAAATTTTATTCAAACTCGTGACTACCTCAACTTTGAAATGAGGAGAAATAGCTCCAAGAAGAAATCCTTATGTTTATCGTTGACTACATAAATTCCAGCTTTATGCTATCAAGCTCATAATGTATGCGATCATATTTCTCATTGTTTTCCTAAGAACTCATGTTGTGTTGTGTTTGTGACTGAATAACTATCTATCTATTATTTAGACATTTGATACATGGAGCACTTCATTCCTATTGTATCATATCTTACATCTGATGTCCTACTTTGAGTAGAACAACTAGTATATGTTATAATCAAATAGTGTTATTCCCATTCATGGTGCTTATGCTTAGGTCCCTACCCTTCGAATGTTAGTGTGATAGTGGTTACGGAAGTGTAGTAATATTTTAGATGAGAGAGTAGATGTTTATTATGGTATTAAAATTTTGTGTGACTACTCGAGCTATGGTTATAGTAGAAGATGGAAGAAGCAGATGAACTTTTATTATGTAAAATATTTAGGAAGTGCATATGTGATGAAAATTATTGTGAGAATGAGTAAAGTTTCTGGTTTTTTTAGTGGTGAGATCTATAAAGTGGGTGTTACAAAGAAAGGCGTGAATGTTGTGATTAATGAAAACACAAACCAATGTGCTATGTGGTTAGTACTCCTTAAATAAACACCTGATATTATTGGATTATAGTGATAAGGTCAAGTCATATTCTTTATGGGATATCAAGTAAAGGGTCTCGTAGCTTAGTTAGCCTTTTTTAACTCTGGGTTGGGCTTCAACATAGAAGTACTATATAGTAGGACTCAAACTCTTGTAGTTAGGTGTGTTATGAGAGAATTGTAAGTTGGAAATGATGAAGTATGTTATTTATTGTTTAGGACATAGTGGAGTAGGGTCTCTAAGTGTAAAATCTATCCGTTGTATCATGTAAGATTGATGATACCTCAATTCCTATGTACAGCAAAATCTTATCTCATGTTTAGTGTCAATATAAATGCAGAACCATGTCCACCAAATAAACTCATACCTTATGTTGTGAGGATTAAAATCCATTAAACTCATATGCAAGGTCACCTCTATGTCAATTCTCATTATCTCACACTTCTTCTTACATTACATGGTTCACTCACTAATTTCATCAAGCTCCTCTTGAAAATTGATCAAGTAAAGTTAAGTCCTTTATTCTATACTTTTACAGCTTCAATAAGTTCTGACACATCATTTGAGGATGAATGATCCCAAGGGGGATATAATGTAACACGCCATGTTTTTTACGCTCAAGTAATGCCTTAAAATTAACCTTAGGACCCATATATTGATACTAAACCATATTTAGATGTTGTGGGTGGTGTTGGGGGAGCTTTTAGGCCCTAAAAGTGCGTGTGTGTCATGAATTGGACCCTCCGCATAGCCCTTGCATCACGGAACAAATGCCAATATCCACTAGATGAGGTTGGCTTTAAGCATGTGCCGCCAATCCTAAGGTTGGCTTTGGCTGTGCGCCGCCAACCCCAAGGTTGGATCAGGATGTGCACTACTACGCAAAAGTCAAGTGGCATAAGTTTCCCTATTTTTTTCTATTTTAAGGGCATTGATGTCTTTTCACACTATATAATCATTCTTAATCATATATGGACGAAATTAGGGTCTTAACATATGTTATTTCACTAACTAGGGTTTGAGGATTTAAGCTTCAAGGGATAATTTTTTCAATGTTTTCATCATTATCAAGGTATGCTAGACTATCCTAGATCTCATGGGCATAAATTTTATGTTTTAACAAGTTTTAAAGATATATATGTATGTATATGAAAAAGTTTTTGGAAATCGTTTAAAGAGTATACATCATGAACCCATTATAAAGGAAATTTATATTAATTAATGTGTTATCCAGAAACATGAGTTATAATCATGTACATTCATAGTATGAGTTTTCTAAAAGTGTTTTATGAGAATGATTTGGGGGAAATCCCTCTTCTATGATGAAGCTTATGATATTACCATGTTATGAATTGTTAAATGGGTTGGAAAGCATGAATTATAAGTCCCCTTTTTGATCATGAAACTTATGTATAATTTATATTGGGACTACTTTATGAATGATGATGTTTGTCTAGTCATAAATTCCTCTTGGTCAATTATGATTTGTTATTTCATATGTTTTTAAGAAGGCGATTCTTATTCTAAAGGCTCTTTTATCCTAACGGAGATAATGCATGAAATAATGATTGAATTGGCCACCACCTATTTCAGTCTTGATAAGAAAGTGTGTTTGCATAAGTTTTCATGTACTTTCGAAGTAAGAACTATATTATGATGTTTAAATCATTTGTGTGTTCATTTATATTCTTTTGAATGGAAAGGGCTAAGAATATGATATGATATGGCTTTCAAGTCTAGGTCTGACGATACCGATTACGAAATGCCCTTAGAATGAATGTAAATAATGTTATAAGAATAAAGCATAGTTTTAAAAGGTTAAAATTGGGATTGAAGAGATTTAGATGGTTACCCAAAGAAGGCACGAGTTCATATAACTTATTACTCAAAACCATATTTTGCCAATAGGAGATTTATTATGCCCTAAAAGAGAGGATGTTCCATGAAAGTGGGGATTATATGCTGGCCTTGAGCCCTTGTGGCAATCTTGGTTTGGGGTTTTGGCCGCCGAGTTAACGGAAAGCCATATAGCCCTTGGGATTGTAGAATTGTTACGTGTACCATATAGCTCAGAAGTAATATGAATCATCAAAAGTATGCCCACGTGTTATCATTTACCTTATGCTAAATTGATTTATGAAATGCTCTCACTTATGTTGTATAAAAATATATGTTATTTTTTTGGATTGTTCTACATACTAGTACTTTCGAGTATTGACCCCTTATATTTCAGGTTCTGAGGTACAGTCGCATGGTCCCATCAATCAGTAGTTTATTTATAAATATTAGGAGATGGTAAGCCTCCCTTAGTTTGTAAGGCATATCTTATATGTGTGGTTTTATTTTTAATTTTATGGTCCGACTGGAGGCCTTGTCCCTGCTTAGATAGACTTGTATGCTCAGTTCAATAGAGGATTCGTAGACTGTGTTAGATTTTTATTTGTTTCTTTCTTATGGTTTGATGTTATGAAATTTTAAGTTTGGTATGGGACTGCTATAATTCTGGTTATTTTCCGCACTTTTATTTCATATGAGTTATGCTTATAGTCGCGTTCTAAGGGGCCTCTAGGGCCTTTATGATTCTGGATGCCCGTCATAGTTAGGGCCTTGACTGGAGTCATGATAATCTCCTAATGAAAAGGCTGTGAGATGTTACACAACTACTTGAATCACTAGAATATGAAAAATGTATTCGCCCAAAAAGAATTAAACCCCAAGTAAAGAAGGTGGCTTGAATTATTAAAGGATTATGACATTAGTATACACTACCATCTAGGTAAAGCTAATATTGTTGCTGATACTCATAGTAGGTTATCCATGGGGAGCCTATCCATTGGTGAGGAATAAAAGAGAGGTTTGGTGAAGGACATTCATCGATAAAGTTTAGTAGTCCAATTTTTGGACTCCAAGGATGGAGGTGTGATTGTCCATAAAGTGGCTAAGTCATCTCTTGTGGCTGAAGTTATGGAAAAGTAGGTTGTCAATCCCATACTTATGTAATTCAAGAAAGATTTGGGTCAATAAAAAGTTATGGCTTTGAAATTAGGTGAGATAATGTCCTAAGGTATCAAGGGAAATCGTGTGTTCTTGATGTAAATAGGCTGCGAGAGAGGATTTTGACCAATACTCATATGTCCAGGTATATGGTTTGTCCCATTTCAACAAAGATTTATCATTATTTAAAGAAGATGTATTGGTGGAATAACCTAAAAAGAGATGTTACTAATTTTGGTGACAAGCGTTTGAATTGTCATCAGGTCACAGTTGAACGTTTGAGATGGGGTGGCACCTCCTAATATATAGCCTTACCTCTATGAAAGTGGGAGATGATTAACATGGATTTTGTTACTGATCATTCGCAGTTCCAAAATTAGTGTGATTTGATTTGGGTCATTGTTGATAGAATGACAAAGTTCGCCCATTTTGTACCTGTAAGGACAAATTATTCAGGTGAGGACTATGTGAAGTTATACATTTCATTGATATTTAGGTTTAATGGACCCTAGTGTCTATCATATCCGACCAAGGTACATAGTGTTTTCTTTAGTTTTGGCGGTCTTTTTAGAAAGGGTTGGGGACTCAAGTAAACCTTAGCACTGTTTTCCACCCTTAAATTGATGGGAAAGTAAAGCGTACTATTTAGTCCTTAGAGGATATGCTAATGGCCTATGTGATTGACTTCACAGGTAGTTGGATGGATCATTTGCTGGTTATTGAGTTCGCCTACAACTATAGTTATCATTCCAAATGGGGTGAAGGATTCTCCGTCCTACAAAAAAGTTCCTGTAAAAATTCTTGACAGACAAGTTCGAAAGTTGAGGACCAAGGTGATAGCTTCGGTAAAGGTTCTATGGAGAAACCTAAGGCTAGCGAAAGCAACTTAGGAGTCTGGGGAGGACATGGAAGCTTGATATCCCTTCTTATTTCCATTTCCGTACTAGGTTGCTTGGGGTATAAATCCTACACTTTCTCTAAATATATTTGATTATATGCATTGGGTTCTTCTATGTTCTTCACGACATCATGGTAAAAGTTTCCTAAGTTCTCGTTCAGGGACGAATGATCCCAAGATTGATGATATAACACCCCAAAAAGTTTAGAACCTTTGTGCACCCAACATTGTATAAATAAAATTACATGTGGAAATAAACTTCATCTATTTGTGTTATTTGAAGTTATTTATGCATGTATTAAGGCCTTAAGTAACTCAGAGCTCAAGTCCATATCAAAACATCTGTACTACACCGCATTTTTTGAGCTAGTTTTCAAATCATTGTTCCTATACGTATAGACCAAAACCCAATGATTCCATTTTAATACATGTGTGATGGTAAAATCTATAGTGTAAGAATACCTTTGACCGTTAATTGAGGTAACAAATATCTCCAAACTCAAAGACTAGTTTAGAGCACTTCTATCGATTAAGTTTTAGTGAATGCTTCAGCTTGAGTCAAATTTTAATGACCATTCCTCCTTGTAAATAATGAGTTACGTAGCCTACCATATCCCAAAATAAAAATCTTTGAGTCCACTTTCCAACATAACTGGTTTCACCTTAAGCTGATATCGGAGTAGAAAGTTATGCTCATTTTACTTTGAAGTATTTGTCTGTCAACAAAGTGATGACTAAGATGAAAAGCCATCACTTAGGTGACGACTAAAGCTGATGAGCCATTAGCTAAGTGATGATACATTACCTTTAGTCATCATCCTTGGATCGTAAAGGGGAAATTATAGCCTGAAAGTGATGATTTAGGTGACGAGCCGTCACCTAAGTGATGGGCCATCAACCATGGTCATCAACTGAAGACATTCAGCAATTTTGTTGGTTTTCCTAAGGGTATTTTGGTATTTTCCACACCCCAAATCTCTCCTATATGATTTAAATCATCCAAAATATATTATAATTGTGCTTTTTTCAATTTTAAAACATCTCAAATCCTCTCCACTCTTAAGAAGAAGAGAAAACTAGGGTTTCCTCTAAGTTAAAGATTCCAAGAAAATGAGTCAAGATTTGAGTCCTATTCTTCCATCTAAGTAATCTAACGTATGTGGGGTTTTCCTAAACTATATGGTCTTATTGAAAACATTTCGAGTTAGGTTTAAAGTTATGAAATTATATATTTACGAAGGGATTTGAATTTACAATAACAAATATGCGTTGTGAACCCTTTTTTATGATAATGTTTTGTCTTAAGGCCTTCCCATAAATTTGATTTTTACCCGTATATAAACATGTGTGTGATTTGAGTTTGAATGTTGAATTGAGAGCATGAGCAATTATAATCCCTCTCTTGTTACAAAGCCTCTTGTTTTCTTATGTTATGAATTATTTGATTTCATATTGAGAAGCATAATACTAATGTATTTACTATTGTTTGAGACTTGATTTTGCTTATGAAGTTAAGAGAGTGTGTTTTATTATTTATATACATGAAAAGTGATGATTTAAAGAAGTGCATGGTTGGCTACAAAGTAATTGACCACTAACTGTTTAAGAATTGAAAGAGAGAATCTTTTCATAAGTTTTCATGGATTTCGGTATACAAATTCTCTTATACTATTTGAATGATTTGGTGGTCTAAACATTATGTTTTGAATGAAGGGATTGTAAGATGATATTTCATGTCTTAGCGATATGACTTGCAAGTCTAGGTATCACGATACCAAAAGAGATAATGCCATGATAATATAGAAAAGAACAGAATGTAGATTTTACTTTAGATTTTTAGATTTTGAAATTTAGAATTATGCGTGTTTTAGAAAGATTTTAAAAAATAGGCTTAAAGAGAGTTAGGTGGTTACCCGAAGAAGGCATGAGCCCAAAAAAATCATTGCCCAAATCGGTGTGTTGCTAATATAGGTTATTATGTTACCCGAAAGGGAAATTATATGCTGGCGACGACCCTGTGGCATAGTAGATAAGCAAATACTCCAACCCTTGAGAAAAACTTGGGTTGTTGGCTTATCCTCTAAGTCAAGGGTGGATTCCATATATCTTGTGGGATTGTAGAATTGTAGGGTGTACCACCTAGTATAAAATTAAAGTAAAGGGTGAGTCTTGGTTTCAAAGAATTGTCTCAAAGTCTTTGAAGTTTTCCCATGTGTTTTCATATATCGTATGTAAAGTGTTTTATAAATTTCTCTCACTTATGTTGTAAAAAGTGTGATATTTTGGATTGCTTTGTATAGCAGTACATTTGTATTGACCCACTATATTTCAGGATCTGAGGATTAGTCCCGAGGTCCTACTAAGTAGTAGATTATTGTCAAACGGTTGAAGTTAGAGACCCTCCCTTATTTCGGAAGCCTTGTCTTACGTGATGATTTTATTATTTTTAGTTCATAGTCCGACTGGGGATTTGTCCTAGTTTTCTTTCTTTGATATATTTTGAATCTTGTAATGTTATAGATTTCACAGACAGACATCACGTAGCTAAGAACATTATGGATTTCCTTTCAATCTATTTAGTTGAACTAGGACATTGACCATTTTTTTGTATGACTTATTCTGTATTTCTTTTATCTTGTATGAATGTTGTGCATGATTGCCAAATAGAGAAGGGCTCTCGAGCCTTCATGGTTTGGGATGCCAGTAGCGTCCTACACCTCAATTTGGTTCGTGACAAACTTTGTATCAAAGCACGGTTCATGGTCCTAGTGTGTCTGCAAAGTCGTGTCTTGTAGAGTCTTACTTATGGGTATGTTGTGCACCACACTTATAGTTAGGAGGCTACTAATATTTAAGAGATATTTCTTATTCTTTCATACTCCTGTTCGTGCTATAGCATCGTCCATAAAATTGCTATCCAAATTCCTTCCTTGTTCTAATTTCATAGGACATGCCTCATTGTCCAGGCGATACAAGTCTAAGAGTCTAGCTCCCTAGACTCACCCATAATGTTATGATATAGGCCAAGGACTTGAGAGGAGTCCATTAGTACTTCAAGGTGTATTGATTCCGGTGTGTACCTTTATCCTGATGAAATCATGCATTTCAGACTGAGGTATGAAGTGTAATTCAGCCATTCTTTCAAAATTTTTGTTGCAGATTCATGCATAAGGTTAATGATGTGTAGCAGAATGTTAGAATTATATTTCCACCTGAGTAGTAGTATATGTTAAAGTGTCATGACCTATTGGTAGTGTGATGGTCCAGAAGTTGGTGACATGAAGTCATAAGGTTAGTGGATAGAGTGAGGGTTATTTTTATGAAAATAAGTAGTTTTAGTTGTATAACCCTTTTATTGAGGTGTGGTTTTTCTTTTTATGGTGGTTGGATAGTGTTAGAGTAAGATTTATATATTGTATGGTAGTTTCTGAAGAAAGTGTTTGGCCACGATTATAATTGATTCAAATTAGGGAAGGAGCCTTTAATACCCCGTACTTTCTGCTAGCGTAATTTCGTTCCTAGAATGTCAAGGATTAGTTTTAAAAATGAATATCTTTTGTTACATAAATAATTCACCAGATTTAGAACCTCCATTATGTAGGAAATTGAATAAACTTTCCGTCGATACCAATTTCACTCAAATTCGAAACTCCGTTGAGAAGTTTTGGCATTTTTAGTGTTGATAGTGTGCCATTCCAGCAACCACCGCATCGCGATGAAGGGTAAATTTCCAATTGTAAAAATCTAGTGGACCTCTATGATTGCCCCACGTTGCAAAGAATCCTAATTTCCCAGTTGTCAATTTCCAGTAGGCCAACCCAATGTACTGCATTGTGTTGATGGCCTGAATGGCATTCCAATGGTACACCGCGATAGCTCCGTATCGCGGAGAACTTCCAGTTCCCAATTGTCCTATTTCCAGTGAACCACCGCTATAGTGGCATGTCACAGTGGCATGTTAAATCAGGATTTTTGTTACCTTTTCCAGTTCTGATAAAAGTTTAAGAAGAGGCACTTTGGTCAATTCCAAAGGCCCCAATTCAGCATAAACAAGTAATTTAGCATATTCAAAGCACTTTATGCCTATTTTCATCCATTCTCTCTCAAACGAAAAACCTAGATCTCAAAATCTTACTCTCTAAGAAATCAAATTCCTCCATTTTTCCAAGAAAACTCAAAATTGTGGATTTCCAAATCAAGATAATCAAGTGTTCATCTTCAAGAGCACAAATAGAGATTCAATTTCAAGCTTTCTTTGAGGCTTCATCAATTAAGGTATGTGAGGTTTATGAAAAAGGATCCTCTTTCACTCTTGTGCCTAAAACCAAGCTTTTATCTTAAATTTATATGATTATACATGAGTTTTAAATTAGGGTTTGTACCCATTATTGCTAATTGCAAGATTATGAGATTTCAAGTGATTTAGAAGAAGAATTGCATGCTTGTTTGCATATTTTGATGCCTACTGTAGTAAATTCAAGATTTTGAGATGAATTATCATTGTTTTCAATATCAAGCTTTATTATTATAATGTTTTGACATGAACCTGATGCATGGGTTATCAAGCCCAAGTTTATATGTTGATATTTCAAGAAAGATGATGCTTTAAGCATCCTATGATTAGATTATATACAGATTTTAAATAAAGTTTTGATATTTTGATCCTCAAATAAGATATGAAATCCACTTTATAGATATATCTCAAATTACAGAATTTAGATTAGCTTTATTTACAGAATGATTCAGATAAAAGCATAATTGGTTATGTAATAACTCTTATGCTAGTTTTTTTAAAGTGGATTTCCAGTAGAGTGAGCATACAAGTTGAAAAGGAAGTAGTATTTAGCATTGAGCGAAAAGTTTGGGATTAGTATGCCGTATCTTTCACAGAACTACATAGCAAACGTAGGTACAGATTATCAGATTATTCCCATTTCTATATAGATGACAGTTACAGATGTTATCAATTAGCTAAGGTTATACTCCTTGGCAAGAGTATAACACCTCTCACTATTATGAGGTTTTCCCTATAGGGTAGCAAGAAGTTGGCTCCTTGTTAGCTCACATGCTTTATGTTAGTTAGGAGAACCTACCTAAAGTTTTAAGCTTACAGCATAACAGAAAAGGTTTTAGAAAAAACTAAGTGAAAAGGCTCACAACTTTGTTTAGATTATGCTTTACAGAAAGATATTAGCTATAGATTTTAGCTCTTAGATTTCAGATATAGAAGTGAGTCCTTTGTACACTTAGACGGTGTAATTTATAGATAGAACACTAGTACATCTTTTAGAACTAAATATTATGACTAACTATATTTATAAAGTATGATTTGTTATTCGTGATTAAAAATTTGAGTAGTTTAGATATTTTAGCTTATGTGAGACGTTTACATTTAGCATGCATTGTATTAAAAATTATGATGTTGAGATAATATTTTACTTATACATTCATCCCTATATACTCAGTACATCCTCAAAGTAATGATCAACATATACATCTATGTGCTACATTATTTCCTAACGTAGGTTCAGGTGCTCAGTTTCAGCAGCGAGAGTAATTTCTAGCATCGTCATCTACATCGCTATAGTTGGTGAGTCCTCATAGCTCATGGACTTAGTGATTATGGCTACTCATAGTCTTGAGCACCGTGTGAAGTCTTGGGACCAGGTTTCAGGGCATTACAAACTTGGTATAAGAGCCTAAGGTTTATAATAGTCCTAGGAAGTCATACAAGCCACGTTACGTAGAGTCTTGATCTTGGGTGTGAAGCGTTCCACATTTATGAGCATGAGGCTATGGGATGATCTTAGGAAATCATCTCTTTATTTCATGATCTATCGTTCTTGTAGTATCTGTATCTACTTTTAACTCGTATCTTATATGATAGTTGAATATGCCTCCTCATTGAGCTAATGCCTGTAGAAATGGTAACCAGCCACCCCAGCCCACCGATGTTTCAATCAGAATGTATCTCATACTACTTTTAGGGCTTCTTCGAAGTATTGGCCCAAGCTGTGACTGCCAATATTCAAGGAAACCATCAGGCTACATTCCCATTTCAACAGAATGGTGATTTAGCAGTAGCAAGAATATATATTTTATAAGAATAAGTCTGCTAGAGTTCTTTGGGTCAAAAGCAGCTGAGACCCAAAACTTTATTTAGATGAGGTGAAGAAGATCACCCAGATTATGCATGTTTTTTCAGAGGAGAGTGTAGAGCATCCTACAGGTTAAAGTACATTGTATATGATTGGGTAGTTATATGGAAGAATAGTAAAGGTAAGAGTATGGCTCCTATTCATTGGCATGTATTTCAGGATACTTTTCTAGATAGTTTCTTCCCACGTAAGATAAGGGAAGCTCAGATAAAGAAGTTTTTGAACCTGAGACAGGGCTTAATGACAGTGAAAGAGTACTGTCTTAAGTTCAATCAATTGTCTAAGTATGCCCCTGATACGATGGTTGATCCTTGGGCAAGTATGAGTAAGTTTTTCACTGTAGTGTCTAGCTTGGTAGTGAAGAAGTTTAGGATTTCCATGCTTATTGGAGACATGGATCTTGCTAGATTAATGATTCATACTGAGCAGATTGAGCTAGAGAAGTTGAAAAGAGGAGAGAAAGGAAATCAGAAGGCTAAAATAGGGCAGTTTAAGTATAGCTAGGCTAGGCTTCATAAGGGAAATAGTTCACAGTTTTAGAATAATTCATCTATGCTAGCGCTATCATTATCTAGTGCTCCCACTCCCATAGCTAGACAGAAGTTGCGGGGTAAGTCCTCTATGTCCAGATCTCAAAATAGTGTGAGTGGTAAGCCTAGTTATCCTCTTTGTGCTTTGAATGGTAAGAATCATCGTGGAGATTGCTTGGATAGACAGAATGGTTGTTATTGTTATGGTAAGTTGGGTCATGGAATTATCAAGTGTCCGCATGCTAAGCAAGGAAACAAAGATTTTCTTCCCCAGACACAGGCTACTAGTGCACTAGCTCCTTTAGGTCGCCCAGTCCCTCATCAGAGTGCATCATCCAATACCTGATACAAAAATTCCTAGCGCGAGATCTTTCACTCGAAGCCAACCACGTAAGTTGCAATGACTCCAAGCCTTGTTCACATCCTTGACCTTGTGTAAGGCCGTTGTGAGCCCATCCAATGGCCTATACTTATTAAAATGTGAAGAGGCCCAACAAAACAGCCTAAACCCACCCACTTAATGCCAAGGGTATTTTGGTCTTTTATCCCTCCTTTGTAATTAACAATATAAGTCATTTGTTAGGGATAGTCTTGTGGTAGTTCATTCATGATATTTTGAGAACACAAGATTTGTAATATTTTGAACTTTCCTCTTCCATTGGAGAAGCTCAAAACCGAAATTCCCAATTGGAGTGACACTTGGGTTGAATCTTGGCTAGAAACTAGGATTTTGAGGTCATTGAGTTCCTCTTGGTCCAAGTAAGATCTTGGTGATAATATTCTTTAATCTAAGGGTCCTTTAATGTTTTTAGGGTTCTTAGATTCTTGAATATTGTATGTCAAGTTACTATCTTTAATTTTGTAATCTTCTTGTTTGCGTGGTAACATAGTGAAGACGTTCGGGGCTATTTTAAATTCACTATAGTTGATAACACTTTGTTTCTCTTCTTGTTGTTATTTTAATCTCTATCATCTTTTCATTTTTGTAAACCTTGAAGTCTAGTGAAGCCGTGTGTGGCCTATTTCGATTCACTAGCATTGTTGTTGTTCATCTTGTTATTCTTGTGTTCTTGGGTTGGCTTGAATCTCTTGATACACACTCACTTTTGTATCATTTGGTATAAAAGCCATATTTGATTTTATTTTGACAAGATCAATCTTGGTTTTGGGACTTGAAAACTACAAAAAAGAAATTGAAAACTGAAAAATTCCAGAAACAGTCGAATCTGTCCGTTGTTGTGTTCTTGGCCAAAAATTGTATTCTTGATGTGTCTTGGCAAGATTTTTAATTGTCCTGAGTGTTTTTTCTATTGTTATTTCTCTTGTTCACTAACAGTTTGATTCGATCTAGATTTGAGCTCTGAAAATTGATGTTGTTATTGTGAACTTGAACTTGGCTGTCCATTTTTGAACATTGTTGTTGTGGTGGATTGATTTGGCCGTGGTTGTTGTTGGTTGTTCTTGGTGTTGTTATTATGTTCTTTTTATTCTTCACCCCTTTAATCTTTGTTAAAACAAAAAGTGAACATTAGATCCACAAAAGGTGAAACACCAAGTTATAGTATTTGTTGATGAAAGAATTAATCACATCACTCAAAAGACTTGACAACCACTTTTCACCTACTTTCCTTGATTTAATGACCTTGTTTCAAGGTGAAAGTACCAAGAATGTCAAGTCTTGTTTTGAACTTTAAAAGGAAGTGTCAAGACCAAATTTCCCTTCATTAACCAATTCCACCATTTCCAAATTGTAGATTGGTCAAGACTTGAAATTGGAGAGTAAAATTCTGACAAAACCGAGGCCAATAGTGGACTGCCACATCACTAAATTACTGTTCACACAAAATTTTGAGTTTAAATTTTAGATTTCTTAGTTTCATTTTATTGTTTCTTAGTTTCGTTTGTTAGTTTGAACACTAATTGACAACCTAGTACATTCCTACTAGCTTGTTAATTAGTCCTTTGAAGCTTTGTGTTTGTGTCAACGTTTGTTTGTGTTCTTTTGTTGTTTGAATACGTTGTAACTCTTATCTCTTGTCCGACAAGAATTCTTTGAGTTTCCAACAAAAATCCACTTCGGAAAAGAGTATACTCATACTTTAAGGATTCAATTAGCCAATATACAACACTCGTGGAGCTCGAGTGTGAGTGAACCAAAAGAGTGTGAGTGAGAAGAGGGATTTTAACTAACTTGTTTGTTGTTTATGTAGGTAATACCTTGAAAATGGAGGGAACCATATCTCAAACCATAGGTTCTAATGAAATGGAGAATATGAGGGTCACCCTTGAGGCTATGACACGAGCTTTTGAAATATTGAGTACGGAAGTGGGAGCCATAAGGGGAGAAGTGACGATAATTAGTGGGAGGTTAGAACAAGTGGAGAGTCAAAGGAACTCTCGTCCTTCTACTCGTCAAAATGTTTCATAAAGTGGACATGATGGAAATTCCTCCGCCACCGTTACTCCCAAAACATGGCCACAATTGCCTATTTCCTCACTAGCTCCCCAAAATGTCGCAAGCCAAACCACTCATAACATTCTAAATCGAGACTCCAATAGACCAACCCATTCCCAAATTCCTCAAGTTCCAAAAGAGGTACTTAAACGTCAAATGCCTCTACAAAACCCAAACCCCCCTTTCCAAGCTCTACTAAACCAAAGATCACCACCTCTACAAAATCCAATTCCTCTAAATCAAGTTCCAAATATCCAAAACCATCCCGTCCATCTTGAGGAATATGGTAGAGGGGATTATGAAAGGTATGGAGCCTTTGATGATGCCTACATTAGGGAGGAGGAGATGAGAGGGGTTTTGTTTATCCAAGGAGATACCGAGGGTATGGATAAAAAGGAAGCCGGCACCTAGAGAGAGATATGGGCATCAATACAATCAAATTGAGTCTACCTATCTTTAAGGGTGAAAGTGACCCCGAGGTGTCTCTCGCTTGGGAATCAGCTTGTGACAAGGTATTCCAAGTGAATGATATTTCAGAGGAGAAGAAGAGTGGTTATGCCATAGCCCACTTTGAAGGCTATACTAACACTTTGTGGGAATACATCAAGAGATTTGGCAATAAGTTGATAGATCGAAAACCACCACCATGCTTTTGATTAAGGTATCTAATGAGGCAATGGTACTTTCATGAAAGTTATTGTCATGAGTTGCTTTTGAGGTTGTACAACTTATGACAAGGGAATCAGAGTGTTATGGCATACTATGACGAGTTTCAACAACTAATGTTGAAGCTTGACCATTGGGGAGAATAAATCAGCCATGACATCATTTGGTTCAAGTGTGGGTTGAATAAGGAGATTGCTACTCACTTTACTCTCCATAAATTTGATACCGTTGAAGGCATCTTTCAAGCAGCCATTGAAATTGAAAGAGAACTTAAGGAAAGAACAAGTTACAAAGCCAAGGGTCAAGCACCCTCGGGGTGGCTGAGGGGTAAGGAGGTTGCTTCCTCCACTATGGGTTGGCACAAAAAGAAAGACCAACCCACCACTACAAGGCAACCCAAGGCCAATGCAATGCAAAAATATCCACCAAGACAAGATGCTCACAAGTATCCTAATCCTAAGGGGTTCCAATCTTTCAAGTGCCAAGGTTAGGGACATAAAGCCAATAAATGTCCAAACCAACGCAATGTGATCCTATGGGAAGGGATATTGTATTACTTTCATTAGGAAGTGGGTCTTAAAAATGAAGAGAATGATGCCAAGCCTCAAGATGGAGGGGAACCCAAAATAAGCCACATGATAATGATGATGATTGTGAGGATGCATATCCACAAGAAGGGGAGTGTGTGGTTCCAAACTTTGTAGTGAGGTGTGCCATGATTAGTTAGGCGATAGACGATCCTAGCAAATGGGAGAATCTATCCCATACTAAATGTCTTGTGAAGGGAAGTGCGTGCACTATGGTGATAGAGAGTGGAAGTTGTGTGAATGTGGTTAGTGTTGCAATGGTGAACTTCTTGAAATTGCCGACTACACCTCACACTAGTCCTTAAAAGTTGCAATGGTTAAATGAATGCGGAAAGTTAAAGGTCACAAGGCAATATGTGACACGTTTTAAGGTAGCCAACTACCATGACGAGGTTCTTTGTGACGTGATACCAATGCAAGCTTGTCAGTTGTTGTTAGGAAGGCCTTGGTAATACTATAGATGTGGGAATTGAGGGAGAAAGGAAAGAAGGCCGAGAGTGAGGGAAAAGAGAGAGGAATCCGAGAGTGAGAGAGTAGGAAAAACTGAGGAGCTCCTAATTTCTAAGGGGCAAGGAAGTGCGGTGATGATGGCTTGGAGGAAAGAACTATTTATGGATCATGACGAGTACACTCCAATGCTCCTCTTGGCTCATTATTTTAATACTAACCCCACTAACGTTTCCATTTCTCCTCCTATTTCTCATGTTTTGCGGGATTACGAAGAGGTCTTCCCGAAGGAATTACCATAAGAATTACCCCCACTTTGGGGAATTGAGCATCAAATAGATTTTGTGCTGGGTTCACAATTGCCCAACAAACCAGCTTATAGGAGCAACCTGACGGATACCAAGGAATTGCAATGCCAAGTTGAGGAACCCCTCAACAAAGGGTATATCAAGGAGAGTATGAGCCCTTGTGCGGTGCTGGTGCTACTAGGGCCAAAGAAAGATGGGAATTAATGTATGTGTGTTGATTGCCAAGCCATCAATAAGATAATGGTAAAATATCATCACCCTATTCCTAAGCTAGATGATATGTTTGATGAATTAAATGATTCATGTTTGTTTTATAAAATTAATTTTTAAGGAGTTGTTATCACCAAATTCGTATGCAACCGAGTGATGATTGGAAAACCGCCTTCAAGACTAAATTCAGTCTCTATGAAGGGATGGTTATGCCATTTGGCCTAACAAATGCTCCAACTACTTTAATGAGGCTAATGAATCATGTGATGAATCCATTTATCAGAAAGTTTGTTATCGTTTATTTTGATGATGTGTTGGTGTATAGTAAGTCCTTAGATAAGCATGTAGAGCATTTACAATGTGTGTTTGATGTCCTCCGAAAGGAGAAGTTATATGCCAATCTACAAAAGTGTTCTTTTACTGTCCATGAGGTTGTATTTCTTGGGTTTGTGGTGTGCTCAAGAGGATTTGAAGTGGATGAATCTAATATTGACGCCATTAAGAGTTGGCCAACAACCAAAACCATAGGTTAAATAAGAATCTTCCACAGGTTGGCTAGTTTTTATAGACGTTTTGTGAAAGGATTTAGCACCATTGCCGCCCCTTTGACCGAAGTGATTAAAAAGGATCGACCTTTCAAGTGGGGAAATGAACAAGCTAAGGCCTTCGAGGACTTGAAAGTTATGTTCATTTCAACCCCTTTGCTATAATTGCTGAATTTTGACAAGACTTTTGAGGTCAAATGTGATGCTAGCAAAGTCGGCATAGGTGCGGTTTTAATGCAAGAATTGAAGCCTATTGCCTACTTTAGCAAAAATATCAAAGGATAATCTCTAAACTACTCTACTTATGATTTAGAGTTGTATGCCTTGATTAGAGCCTTGGCCACTTGGACACATTATATGTGGACTAAAGAATTCGTGATCCGAATAGATCATGAATCCTTAAAGCATCTACGGGCACAAGAGAAGCTTAACAGGCGGCATGCCAAATTGATTGAATTTCTTAAAACTTTTCCTTATGTTATTCATTACAAAAAGGGTAAAGACAATGTGGTTGCCAATGCTTTATCCCGAAAACATGTGCTTGTTTCTACTTTGTCATCTAAGTTAATGGGGTTTGAAAGCCTCAAGTCTTTATATCCCGAGGACCCTCACTTCGCTCCTATCTATAGGGAAAGTGAATAGTTGGATAGGGATAGGTAGGTTACAGATAGGGGTTCCCATCCTTATAACAAATTTGATGGATACTTATTTAAGGGTAGATGATTGTGTGCTCCCTCAAGTTCGTGGAGAGAATTATTTGTGAGGGAAGTACACAATGGCAGTCTAATGGGTCATTTAGGGTCGAGAAAACCCTCAGAATTTTGGAAGAAAAATTTTATTGGCCTAGAATGCACAAGGATGTGGCCTGGATTTATGGCCAATGTGTTTAGTGCAAAGGATCCATGTCACGGCTCCAACCCCACGGATTATACACCCTATTTTCCACCCCTTTGCCTCCTTGTCTTGACATATCAATGGACTTTGTGTTGGGATTATTGAGAACTAAAAGGGGGGATAGTATTTTTATCGTGGTGGATCGATTTTCCAAGACGGCTCACTTTATTCCTTGTTCTAAATGTGATGATGCTCCTAGTGTAGCCTCTTTGTCTGTTGATAATATTGTAAAACTTCTTGGTGTTCTGAGGACCATAGTGAGTGATAGGGATTCTAAATTCCTAAGCCACTTTTGGAAGTCCATGTGGGGTAGGCTCGGTACTAAGTTATTGTTTTTGACTTTATGCCACCCACAAACTGATGGCCAAACGAAAGTAGTAAATAGGACCTTAGGGTCTATGCTATGGTCCATGGTTAAGGGGAAAATGAATTCTTGGGAGGAGCACTTACCGTTGATTGAGTTTGCTTATAATGGTGTTATACACTCAAGCACGGGGATGACACCCTTTGAGTGTGTATACGACATCAACCCCCTTACCTCTTTGGATTTAACCCCTTTGCCAAGTGATCTTGTGATAATCTTAGATGGAATCAAATGGGCCAAGGCCATGAATAAGCCACATGAGAAGGTGAGGTTGCGGTTGGAGAATAAAAACCAAGAACTTGCAAGGCGAACCAACAAAAGAAGAAGAAATCTCATTCTTGAACCGGAAGATTGGGTGTGGGTGCACCTAAAGAAGGATAGATTCCCATCTAAAAGGAAAGCTAAGTTGATGCCGCAGGGTGATGGCCCATTCTAAGTACTAGAAAGGATCAACAACAATGCCTACAAGATTGATCTACCACCGAAATATCAAGTGCACAACACTTTTAGCGTGTGTAACCTCTCTCGGGCGTACACGGTGGAGAATGGAAATGATCCAAATTTGAGGACAAATTCCCTTTAAGATGGAGAGGATGATACGAGAATTCCTAGCTCGATACCTTTTACACAAAGCCAAGCACGTGAGTTGCAATGACTAAAAGCCTTGTTCACATCCTTGTCCTTGTGTGGGGCCCTTCTGAGCCCATCCAAGGGCCTATACTTATTAAAATGTGAATAGGCCCAACAAAGCACCCCAAAACCACCAACTTAATGCCAAGGGTATTTTGGTCTTTTGTCCCTCCTTTATAATTGACTATATAAGTCATTTGTTAGGGCTAGTCTTGTAATAGTTCATTCATGATACTTGGGGAACATAAGATTTGTAATATTTTGAACTTTCATCTTCCATTGGAGAAGCTAAAAACAAAAATTCCCAATTGGAGTGACACTTGGGCTGAATCTTGGCTAGCAACTAGGATCTTGAGGTCATTGAGTTCCTCTTGGTCCAAGTAAGAGCTTGGTGATAATATTCTTTAATCTTAGGGTCCTTTTATGTTGTTAGGGTTCTTAGATTCTCAATATCTTTAATTTTGTAATCTTGTTGTTTGTATGGTAACATAGTAAAGCCGTGTGGGGCTATTTTCGATTCACTATAGTTGATGCCACTTTGTTTCTCTTGTTGTTGTTATTGTAATCTCTATCCTCTTGTTATTTTTGTAAACCTTTAAGTCTAGTGAAGCTGTGTGTGGCCTATTTCAATTCACTAGCATTATTGTTGTTCATCTTGTTATTCTTGTGTTCTTGTGTTGGCTTGACTCTCTTGATACACACTCACTTTTGTATTAGTACCAGTGGCAGTCATTTCCAGAATTGATTTTATGCTTTACCATTCCATCAGGAGTAAGAGAATTCACCAGATGTTGTTACTAGTATGCTTCGTGTCTTTCATCTTGATGTTTAAGTGTTGTTAGACCCTGGGTCAACTTTTTCTTATGTGACCCCATAAGTTGCGGTGAATTTTGAAATATTTCCTCAAACGATTCCTAAGCCCTTCTTGGTTTCTACCCAGTAGGTGAGTCAGTTATTATCAAACAGATCTATAGAAAGTGTCCTATCACTTTCCTTCATAAAATCATGTTAGCAGACTTAACAGAGGTAGATATGGTTAACTTTGATCTTATTCTTGGCATGGATTTGCTCCATTCCTATTATGCATCCACAGATTGTCCTAGTCGATTGGTGAAGTTTAGTTTCCAAATGAGCTAGTCTTTAAGTGGAAAGGCAATTCAGTGTCTCCCAAGAGTCATTTCATATGTTATCTTAAAGACAAAAAATTCCTTTCTAAATGGTATATCTATCATCTAGTTCAAGTCAAGGACACTAAGTCTGAGACTCCAACAGTTCAGTTAGTAAGCATAAGTAATGAGTTTCCTGATGTTTTTCTCGAAAATTTGTCATGGGTACCTCCAGATAGGGAAATAGAATTTGGGATTGACCTTCTCTAGATACTCAACCTATTTCTATTCCTCCTTATTGTATGGCTCCTATCGAGCTGAAAGAGTTAAAAAAAAACCTCAAAGATCTTCTAGATAAAGGTTTCATAAGTCTTAGTATTGCTCCATGGGGCGCTCTGTCTTATTCATACAAAAAAAAGATAGTTCCTTAAGAATGTGCATTGACTATCGCAATCTAAATAAAGTTACAGTCAACAAAAATATCCTCTTCCAAGAACTAATGATTTATTTGTTCAACTCCAAGTGGCAAGTTATTTTTCAAAGATAAACCTTAGATCTGGTTATCATCATCTTAAGTAAGGGAATGTGATATTCCAAAGACAACTTTCAAAACCTATTATGGTCATTTTGAATTTCTAGTTATGTCTTTCGGACTAACAAATGCCCCAGCAGCTTTCATGGAATTGATGAATAGAGTGTTCAAACAATATCGGGTCATGTTTGTCATAGTCTTTATCTATAATATTCTTGTCTACTCTCATAGTGAGACTAATCATGAAGACTATCTTAGAACTGTGTTGTAAACTCTTAGTAATTACCAGTTATTCACCAAATTCAACAAGAGTGAATTTTTACAAAGGTCAGTAGCTTTCCTTGGTCATATAATTTCCAGTGAGGGTATTCAAGTTGATCCCCAAAAGACAGAAGTAGTAAGAAATTGTCCTAGACTTATCTCTCTGTCAGATATCAGAAGTTTCCTGGGTCTAGCTGGCAATTACAGACGTTTTGTTAATGATTTCTTATTTATTGCATCCCCTATGTCTAGATTGACCCAGAAGAAAGTTAAGTTTCAGTGGTCAAATTCCTATGAGAAGAGTTTTAAGGAGTTGAAGACTCGACTCACTTTAGCCCCAGTTTTAGTATTACCTGATAGTACAGATGGTTTCGTTGTGTATTATGATGCCCCTAGAGTTGGTTTGGGTTGTGTGTTGATGTAGAGAGTTAAGGTCATAGCCTACGCCTCTAAACAGCTTATGTATCTCAACAAGAATTACCCTACTGATGATCTTGAATTAGCTGTTGTTGTATTTTTTTTTGAAAATCTGGAGACACTATCTTTATAGGGTGCATGTTGATATGTTTATGGATCATAAAAGCCTGCAGTATGTGTTTACTTAGAGGGAGTCAAATCTTCATTAGAGAAGGTGGTTAGAATTGTTGAAAGATTATGATATGAGTGCGTTGTATCATCCGGGAAAGGACAATGTAGTGGCAGATGCTCTTAGTAGATTGTCCATAGGCAGTGTTCCACATGTGGAGAATTATAAGAAGGAGTTCGTTCAGGAAGTTCAATGGTTAGCTAGGTTGGGTGTGAGATTGGTTGATTTAGCTGAAGGGAATGTTTGGTTCCAGAGTTGTTCCGAATCTTCTCTAGTTTCAGAAGTGAAAGAAAGAACAGATAAGGATTCTAGTTTGGTCAAGCTGAAGGAGTCAGTTAAAGACCAAAAGGTAGAGTGTAACGCCCTGAATCTGGTACTCAAAATGCTACACGGTGATCAAGACCCCAAACCACAACCTAACCCATGACTGATATCTGTACCTGTATACTGTATAATATACTGTATAATGCGGAAACATGAACTAAAAGGCCATAAGGTTCAAACTGTAACATAATATCTGATAAAAATATAACATCTAGTGGGATATGAAGCACCCAAAACAACTAAAATAACTGTCTAAAAATAATTGTCTTAGAAGCGTCTAAAATATGACTGTCTGAATAAGTTGTTGATGGGACATGTCCCCAACTACTCCAACTAATAAATTAATTAATGAGATAATAGAGAAATGATCATGTCCTCGAAAGATGAGGATTCACTACTAACTCTGACGGATGAAACTAGAATGCTACTGATGCTCTGGAGGTCGTGTCTCTGAACGTATGGTATAAAACACCATAGCGCGAATGTGTCAATACGATTGGATGTACTGGTATGCATGTGAGGTATGTTGAATGCATGAGGTTCATATGCATAAACAATAATAATAATAGAATAACTATTATGAGCGTAGGAATACATGAATGAGACATAATAACTAACACTGACACCGTGATAACATGATTACTAAATCTGAATTCTGATAACATGAGTGACTGTATCTGACAGTCCTGATTCTGATGAAATTATCTGAGTTCCATACTAAGCTGAGTTGACTATATCTGACAGTGAAGAATTATCTGAGTTCTTGACTGATACTGGTACTGAAATATTAGGAAGTAGTTATCTAACCGACAAGCCCGAAATAACACATTATAGCTGAATTGGGGTCCAATCTGTTCCCTAATTGGAAGGGTGCCAATATCATTCCACTAGGAAGGGCAACATGTGTGTGACCCTCACCTAGAAAGTTACTCTAATAAGAACGGTGGGAACCCTCGACAAGAAAGTTAATCCACTTTATCTACCCTTAACTAGCAGGTATGATATTTCCACCTACGCTGGCTACATAGTTTTGGAATGCAAGGATTGCTTCTAAGAATCACACCCTCTACTGGAAGGTGAGTTCCCATCCTTGGGTTCACTCGGTGCTAATTTCTACTCCTATCTAAATAGACATTGAACATGGATTACTGAACTGAACTGGACTGAGTTAATTGAGTTTCGTTGATTGATGGAATGGTACTGAGATTTCTATATTACAGAGCTTTTTGAGATTACTGGGATTTTTGAGTTTTATTGATTTTTCCTAAGTCACATGACTAACTAAATTCTACTAAACATGTCTAGACTGAGGGATATTGTGAAAACATGACAGTGGCTCTAGGCACACAACTAAATTGTCGGGTACAAGTACCCCCAGGACTCGATGGAAAGAAACTAACAAATCATGACTTTCTTGAACACATGACCAGAAACACAATCCATAATTCATTTATTGAAGTATTTCATCAAACATGTGATACGTATAACTTGTACATAAATGAGGATTTCATAATATCATACTAGTTGGGATCTTTTCCTTCACATAGGCATTTAATCAAACACATGGTAGGCATAGTATATGTAGACAACATTATACAATAAATAAGCATCATGATTCAGTTCAAATTTCATCATTCAAGGGTTTAATCTCGTGTTCACATGAAGATACACCTATAAAAATAAATTCCACTTAAGATTTATCTCTAAAACAAGTAGTAGAATTTAATTGGTCATTACCAACATGAACAAAAGCAAACCCTAAATGGAATTCATATAGATTCATATACTTGAACTTTGAAAAAGACATTCTTGGGCTTCATGGATGAAAGGTGTCCATGAATGAAGACTATGCATACCTGGGTTGTGAGTTTCTTGAAGATTTGTGGAGGAAAACTTAAATTCTTGGCATGGAATCAAGATCCTATGGTTTCTTGTTCTTGGGAATCGATTTCTTAGAGAAACCCTAGTTTGTTGTTATAGAAAAAGAATAAGATAATGAGCTATAGTCGATTGTAATTAGGGATTAAATCGGGTGGAAAAAGACCCAAATACCCTTTTTAAAAGGGCTTTCAAATAACTAAATAGGACATTCGACAGTGGGTGCAATGGTCCATCATTGGGTCGACGGTCCGTCGTTCCTGACCATCGTACCTGGGCAGAATAGGGCCTCACTGTCTCCCTTGCGATGGCTTGAGCGACGGTCCATCACTAGTCCGACAGTCCGTCGATAGTCCGACAGTCCATTAGCCTGAGCCATCGCTCTTAGGAAGAAGGTAGTCAAACTGCCTCATTGTGATGGTGTGGGCGATGGTCCGTCGGCCTTAACCGTCACACTTGGGTGGTTTTACTGTCTTCTATATTTCGTCCATAACTTTCTCTTCCAATGTCAAATTTTGATGAAATTGGTATCGATGGAAAGATTATTCAATTTTACACGTGAAAAAGTGAAAATATTAAAAATACCATGAGTACAAAAGTTTATTCATCTTTCAAAGAAATCTTCTAACATTCTTGGGACAATTTCAAGCTAGGAAAAAGTACGGGTTAGTGTAATATCTCCCACTAGAGAACAATCATCCTCGAATGAGACTGAGAGTGAGGGAAAGACCATAAAATGACATGCATACTAAAAATGAGTAACAGGAACATGATCTCATGGATGATATGACTGATAACTGAACATATCATACTGAACATGCATATCTGATGCATTTGTAACTGACTAATGAATACATGACTGAGTATTCTAAAGAACTAAGTTTCTCATAATGACACTGCATGTTTGATGTACAATTATATAAATGAACTTATACATGAATGCATGACTGAATATGCAACGGTATTTAATACCAAGTCTATAATCAAATTCTGAACATGAAGTAGATACCAAGCATGTAACTAAAATCTGATCATGAAACTAAAAAGCTTAAGGATAACTGTTACCTTGAGATGGATATGAGTTGGTGGAGAAGAGGTTAGGATACTTGGTATGCATATATGCTTCTGCTTCCCGAGTAGCTCCCTCAACGGACTAATTTCGCCAAAGGACTTTGACTAGAGGGACTTCTTTATTATTCAATCTATGAGTCTGATAGTCTAGGATTTCGACTGGGATCTCTTCATAAAAGAGGATATTCTGAACATCTATGCTTTGAATAGGTACTACAACTGCTGGGTCACCTATGCACTTCTTGAACAAAGAGACATGGAAGACTTGGTGAACTGAGGCTATATCTGAAGGCAACTCGAGCTTGTAAGATACCTTACTAAAATAACTTAGAATATTGAAGGGACCGATATATCGGGGACTGATCTTTCCCTTCTTGTTGAATCTCTTCACTCCCTTTATGGGAGAGATCTTTAGATCGACAAAATCACCAATATCGAACTCGAGATCCTTTTTATGCACATCTGCATAAGACTTCTGTTGGTTTTTAGCAGCCCAAAGTTTTTCTCTAATCAAGTGGACTTTCTCTAAGGCATTGAATACAAAGTTAGGCCCTATGAATGAATACTCACTAACTTTGAACCAACCAATTGGTGATCTACATCTTCTACCATAGAGAGCTTCAAATAGAGCCATCCGAATACTGGAATGATGGCTATTATTGTATGCAAATTCAATCAAAGGCAAGTGGTCATCCCAACTTCCCTTGAAATCAATTGCACACGCCCTTAGCATATCTACTAGGGCCTGAATGGTGCTTTCTGCTTGGCCATCTATCTGAGGATAAAACACTGTATTGAGATGAACTTAGGTACCAAGACCTTTTTGGAACTCCTTTTAGAAATGATAGGTCAAGTAGGTACCTCTGTCTGAGATAATAGATAACGGAATGCCATCCAATATGACCAACTCCCTAATGTAGAGTTTGGCATAATCCTCGGATGAATAAAAGATATGAACTGGAAGGAAATGAGCTGATTTGGTCATCTTGTCTACAATGACCCAAACTGAATCATGCTGATGACGATTTTGAGGCAAACCCATCATAAAGTCCATGTTTACTTCTTCCTACTTCCAAGTAGGAATAATGAACTCTTGCATTGGACCACTAGGCTTCTAATGCTCTATCTTAACCTGCTGACATATAGAGCATTTAGCCACAAACTCTGCAATATCTCTCGTCATACCACTCCACCAATTCACTTCCCTTAAGTTGTGGTACATCTTTGTGGCCCCTAGATGAATAGATTAGCGAGCACCATGCACTTCTACAAGAATTCACTACCTTAATTCATCTACACCTAGGATATAGAGACGACCTTGACAACGCAAAACACGATCTTACCCTTGGGATAAAATCTCTACTTTCTGATCCTCGATTGACTCTTTTAACTTGACAAGGCTGGGATCTCTATCTTGCTTTTCTTTAACCTCGAAAACTGGAGATAATTCTGAGCTACTCTGAATGTACGTGTTACCCTCCTCTGTATTGACTAAGTGAACGCCTATCTTGTTAAGCTAATTGATTTCCTAAGCTAACTTATTCTTACTGTCCTCCACATGAGCAACACTACCCATATACAGTCTGCTAAGAGCATCGGCCACTACGTTTGTCTTGCCCAAATAGGAGAAGACACTCATGTCATAATCTTTCAAGAGCTGTAACCACACTCACTGACAAAGATTGTGAGCTTTCTGAGAAAAGACATATGAAAGACTCTTATGGTATGTGAACACATCTACATGAACTCTGCATAGATAATGCCTCAAAATCTTCAAGGCGAATACTATGGCTGCTAACTCAAGATCATAAGTAAGATAATTCTTCTCATGGAATTTAAGTTGTCAGGAGGTGTAGGCTATGACCTTACTATATTGCATGAGGAAAAAACCTAAACCCACTTTAGATGCATCACAATACACTATGAACCTATCTGAACCATATGGAAGAGCTAAGACTGAAGCTGAGGTGAGTTGAGTCTTCAACTCCTGAAAAATATTCTCGTAAGGATCGAACCACTAAAACTTGACTTTCTTCTGAGTTAATTTGGACATAGGTGATGCAATAGAAGAAAATCCTTCAACAAACCATTTGTAATAGCCATCCAAACCCAAGAAAATCCTGATATCTGATAGAGAGATAGGTCTAGGCCAATTTTTTACTGCTTCGGTCTTTTGAGGATCCACTCTAATGCCATCACTGAATAACGATATGACTAAGGAATTCTACTAAACTTGGCCAAAATTTGCACTTATTGAATTTGGAGAATAGCTAATGATCTTTGAGAGTCTGAAGTACTGTTCTGAGATGGTTTGGTTTACATGATCTCGTTCACTGCGGGAATAGTCCAAAATATCATCTATGAATACTATGATGAACATTTTGAAGTACTCTTTGAACACCCGATTCATCATCCATGAAAGAAGCTGGGGAATTGGTAAGATCAAAAGACATGGCTAGGAATTTGAAGTGACCATACCGAGTATGGAAGTCTATTTTTGAAATGTCACATTCTCTGAGTCTGAGCTCATGATAGCTGGATCTGAGGTCTATCTTAGAGAAATATCTAGCACCCTGAAGTTAGTCAAACAAGTCATCGATTCTGGGAAGTGGATACTTGTTATTGATTCTAACTTTATTAAGCTGATGGTAATCAATGCACATTTTAAGAGAACCGTCTTTCTTTAACATGAATAAAACTGGGGCACCCAACGGTAATATACTGGGTCTAATGAATCCCTTATCTAAGAGATCCTTCAACTGATTTTTTAGTTCTTTGAGTTCTACTAATGCCATTATGTATGGTGGAATAGATATAGGTTGAGTATCTGGAAGAAGACGAATGTCAAAGTCTATTTCTCTTTTGGGAGGAATTCCCAGAAGATCTTTGGGAAAGACATCTGAATACTCATTCACAACTGGAACTAATTCAAGACTGGGAGTTTTGGAGCTAGAGTCCATAACATGAATAAGATGATAGAAATATCTCTTAGATATCATCTTTTGCACCCGAAGATAAGAAATAAGCTGACCTCTGAAAGCGAATACACTACCCTTTCACTAAAGGGTGGGTTTATTTGGGAACTGAAACTGGACTATTCTATTTCTATAGTCAACTGTGGCATAGCAGGAATGAAGCTAATCCATGCTGAGAAAGACATCAAAATTGGTCATCTATAATTTGACTAAGATGCTAAAGTGATTTTTTGAAATATCATAATCGGGCAGTTCCTCTATACCCGCCGGGTTATGATGGTTTTACTAGATATTGAAAAGGGCTCTACTAGAATTTTGGAACTGACTCTAAAATCGTCTGCTATATAGGGAGTAATAAAAGACAAAGAAGCTCCTAGATCTAGCAAAGTGTAAACATGCACATGAAAGATCTGTTGCATACCAATAACTACATTAAGAGAATTTTCTTGATCTAGCCAGGACTGGAGAGCATAAAGCCTCTTTAGGCGTTGCCCACTAGTAGCACTAGAGGTGGCACCCTACTGATTTCGGTGACCAGACTAAGCTGAGAAGTGATTCTGTTGACCCTGAGGACCTGACTATGGACAATCTCTAACCCTATGTCCTAGCTTGCAACACCTGAAACAAGTATCACTACCAACTCTGCAAGTACCCTATGGTGCTTTCCACAAGTCTGGCAAAGAGGATAGGTGCGGGCACTGCTAACACTGCCCTGAGACTTAGAGCCTGGTGCTCTATCTTTGTTACCCTCTTTGAACTTAGGAACTGGAGTACTGGTTAAAGAAGGAGCTGGAACAAATGACATAGGATGAAACTGATAACTATTTCATCTTTCTGATTTGGGCTGAGTAAAGTTGAAACTACCTGTCCTTGCTCTCTTATTCTGCTTCTCCCTTATCTTAATCTTTTACTCCTCTATTTGCTGGGCATAGATCATAAACCTAGCTAAAGTCATGTCACTATTCAGCATGGAAGATCTACACTCATTAACCACACTATTATTCACCCCTGAAATAAACTTACTTATCTTAGCCCTGCTATCTGCAACCACATGAGGGGCATATCTGGCTAATTGAGTAAACTTAAGAGACTACTCTCTCACCATCATGTTACCCTGCCTGAGATTAATGAATTATAAAACCTGATCTTCTTTAAGCTCTAGGGGGGAGAATTTATCAAGTAAAGCAAAAGAAAACTCCTCCCACTCAACTGACCCTGTATCAATGGCCCTCTCTGATGATAGGGTGTAATTAGGGATTAAATCGGGTGGAAAAAGACCCAAATACCCCTTTTAAAATGGATTTAAAATAATTGAATGGTGCATAAGATGGTGGGTGTGATGGTCCATCAGTGGGTCGATTGTCTATCTGTCCTGACCGTCGCACCTGGGCAGAATGGGGCCTCACTGTCTCCCTTGCGACGGCTTGAGCGATAGTCCATTGCTAGTTTGATAGTCTATCGGCCTGGGTCATTGTTCTTAGAAAGAAGGTAGTCACACTGCCTCACTGCAATAGAGTGGGAAATGGTCCATCACTAGTCCGATGATTTGTCAGTCTCCACCATCACACCTGGGCAGTTTTACTATCTTCTGTATTTCAGCCATAACTTTATCTTCCGATGTCAGATTTTGATGAAATTGGTATCGATGGAAAGATTATTAAATTTAACACATGACAAAAAAGTTAAAAATACCATGTGTAAAAATTTTAATTCATCTTTCAAAGAAAGATTCTAACATTCTTGGGATAATTTCAAGCTAGGAAAAAGTATGGTGTATTACATAGAGGTTTTCTCCCAAGGGGGAGATGGTGTGTTGAGATACCCAAGTAGATTGTGTGTGCTATTTTTTGATGATTTGAGGTAGCAGATTATCACAGAATCGCATGGTGCACATTATTCTATTCATCCTGGAGCCACCAAAATGTACGACCTACGGGAAATTTATTGGTGAAGTGGTATGAAGAAGGATATAGCACAGTTTATAGCCAAGTGTGCAACCTATCAATAGGTTAAGGTAGAGCACCAAAGACCTGGTGGTACATTGCAAGAGTTTGGTATCCCCAATTGGAAGTGAGAAGAGGTAAATATGGACTTTGTGACTGGATTACCCCATATGCATAGTTAACATGATTTGATTTTTGTTATTTTAGACAGATTGGCTAAGTCAACACATTTCTTTCTACTTCACATGTCTTACACAGCTAAAGATTATGCCAAGCTATATATTAGAGAGTTAGTTAGACTGCATAGAGTTCCTTTATTGATCACCTTAGATAGGGGTACTCAGTTTACCTCTCAGTTTTAGAGAGCCTTTTAGAAGGGTCTTGGTACCCAAGTTCATCTTAGTTTAGCTTTTCATCCATAGATAAATGGCCCGAAAAAAGGACCATTCAGACTCTAGAAGATATGTTGAGAGCTTGTGTTCTTGATTCTAAAGTCAGTTGGGATGACCATTTGTAAAAGATTGATTTCTCTTATAATAATAGTTACCATGCTAGTATTCAGATGGCCCCGTTTGAGGCTCTTTATGGGCAAAAATATAGATCACCAGTTGCTTTGTTCGAAGGAGGTAAGGCAACTTTTATTAGACAAGACATGGTGCTTGAAGCCATGGAGAAGGTTCAGTTGATTTGAGAGAGTTTGAAAATAGCCTAGAGTCACCAAAAATATTATGCAGATATAAGAATAAGAGATCTTGAGTTCGCGTTATATTGCCCTCTACAAAATTTTGAGCCATATTGGGAAGGTAGCATATGAGATTGAGCTACCCGAAGATTTATCCTCAGTTCATCCAGTTTTACATGTGCCCTTGTTCAAGAAGTGCATAGATGATTTTTCCATTATAGTTCCTTTAGAAAGTACAGATATTCAGAATAGCCTCTCATACGAAGAAGTCCCAGTAGAGATTCTTGATCACCAGATCCATAGACTAAGGAACAAAGAAGTTCCCTTGGTAAAAGTTCTGTGGCGAAATCCGTCTGTTGAGGGTGCTACTTGGGAAGCAGAAGAAGACATGTGTACCAGGTTGTCACAACCCAAACCAGGCCCTGGCCATGATGAGCATCCCAAGCCATGGAGGCCCGAGTGCCCTTCTATATCTGGTAATCATACACAATAGCCATATAATAAAAGGAAAATATGGCATATAAGTTATTACGAAAACATGGTCATACCCTGAGTTCAATTTAACAATAAAGAAAGAAATCAAACAACATCTGATCTTGTCTGGGAAATCTCTAGTATATACGAAGATAACAACTATCTAAAACTGGGAAAAGGCCTCAATAGACCTAGACCAAAATAAATAACAAGTATTTTAAAATAAATAGGACTTTTGGAATAAAGAAGGCTCACCAATGGCGCACTTCAGTTCTACCTGAAAACTCTACGGCTTAGTAGGACCTCTAGACTGAGCCTCAAACCTTGAAATATAGGGCTCAATACAATTGTACTGGTACGCAGAGTAATCCAAAAACAAAATACAACTTTTATACAACATAGGTGAGGGCTATTGTAAAACACGTTAACACAAAAATCATTTGGAAACACATGGGCATAGTATAATGAGTTTTCAAAAAATACTGCATCACTATTGAGCTAGATGGTACACCCTACAATTTTATATTTTCCACCTACTACCAAACCTCAGCTGTTTCAAAGATTGAAGTGCTAGTGAGGGAAGAGCACATAAGATCACATAGCCACAACCCTAATCAAGTCATTATGTCTTGGTTGGGCTCAAGATTACAAACCAGGGCTCCGAACCATAAGTCCCAATTTGGGAGGACAAAGTACAAGGTACACAACATCACATAGCATGGTACAAAATTCCCGTGTCGGTAAATCATAGTTTCCTGAATAGAGTCATCTGAATCGTGCTTTATTCGGGTAACCATCTAACTCACATCTGTAAACTTTTAAGTTTGATATAAGGAAAATCATGTGTCATACTTAAAACATTCTTTTCTTTTTTTTCATTTGAGGTAATTCTTCCGTACTTTTTACGCAAGTCATTATATGAACACCAACAAGACTCCCATCACCAAACATATGCATATATATTCCTTCACACAAAATTATCCAATAAAATTCATCATTTATAAAGTAGTACAACATTAGCCAAACACAATTTTCATGATAAAAAGGACTTTTAAAAAAACTGTTGCTCTCAATAGTTTAACATTAATATCATATGGGGCACGTAAATATCGTCATGGGGATTAAAGATACACAACTCATGGTCATAAAACTTTACAAAATTTATATCACATTTCTACAATTCAACAACCAAAACTGATAAGAAGACAACCCCATGATCTTTCAATACTTTTCTCAAAACCACATCATAATGAATGGTTTTTGTGTTAAAATGAATCCTTATTTAAATCTCATAAGTACTTAAGAAATTATTAAAATAATTGTTTAAAATTCATATCAAAATAATGCCCTTGAAATTAGGACAACCCTGCCTTAGTGACGACGAAATTGTGATAAGATTGGACCTTTAAGCTTGAATTCCTTGATTTATTGGTGAAAGCACTTGAATATTGTTCTTGGGAATAGAAGAGGGATTTAGATTGTAACTTGGATGATTTAGAGCTTAGGGATTGTACATAATGTGTTTAAAAATCCCTTATAACAATTTGGAATAATTAGGGATGGTTTAGGGGTGTGAAATGACTTCAACAACTTGATATAAGTCAAAACAAAGTGTTTTTGTCACTTTGAAATGACTTAGGCCGCGCCCAGTCTATCGTATAAGCCAGGGTGGGAAACACCTTGTCAATCGCCTAAGTTTGGTTGGGCGGAGCCTTACCAATCATACACCCTTACTAATACTCACAAAAATAAGCATAACATTTTTCTTGGGTGTTGCATTAATGTAAGATTAGTATCATTGGAAAGTTATTTCAAAGACCTTTCATTTGACATTTAGTAGGACCTCTAATTCAGTATATTTAAAAAGTTATTGTCGATTAAAGTTGGCCCAAGTTTCAATGCTCACTCAAACTCGAACCATAGGAAAGTTTCCAGCTTGTCCTTGGGTTATGGGACCTCTATGATCTTAATTCATGCTGATCTAGATTATCACACTACATAATTGATTAACACACTATATTTGCATCAGATTTATGGCCTTTGGAACCTTTACGCAAACGAATAATGATTTATGTTCTAGCCTAAAATATGGGGTGTTACACAAGTATCCTCATCTCTTCTCCAAGAACTCAAATTCAGCCGAAGGTAATAGTGTTTCTTTCCAGTCTCAGATTCTACTATATGGCTCTTTTCATGTAAATTCATGTACCGTAGATTAGTTCAGTAGCTTAGCATGCTTTAGAATCAGTCATGCAATTATTTCAGTTGTGAATGATAGCTTATAGCCTCAAATTCCTTAGTAGTTCAACTTAAGTAGCCAAATTACTGGATGAATTTTCCCAAGGGAAAGATATTGTAATACTCTGTACTTTATCCTAGCTTAATTTCACTCCTAGAAACTCAAGGATTAGCTTTGAAAATGAATATCTTTTGTTACTTTCTAGGTCTCCTTTCAAAATTCTTATTACAGATTCATGCATAAGGGTAATGATGTATAATAGAATGTTAAAACTTTATTTTCACCCAAGTAGTAGTATATGTTAAAGTGTCATTACATATTAGTAATGTCATGGTCCAAATATTGGTACATGAATTCATAAGGTTAGTGGTTAGAGTGAGGGTGACTTTTGCATAAATAAGTAGTTTTAGTCATATAACCCTTTGATTGAGGGGTGGTTTTTCTTTTTATGGTGGTTGGCTAATGTTAGAGTAAGATTTATAGATTGTATGGTAGTTTCTGAAGGAATTGTTTGGCCATGATTATTATTGATTCAAATTAGGGAAGGATCCTATAGTATCCTATAATTTCTCCTAGCTTAATTTCGCTCCTAGAATGTCAAGGATTAGCTTTAAATTGAATAGGCTTTCAATCGATACCAATTTTTCCTAAATTTGATGATTGAGAAGTTATGGTATTTTTAGTGTTGAAACTATGCCATTCAAGAAACCGTGGTGTCACGGTGAAGAATAAATTCCCAATTGTCAAAATCCTGTGGGCCTCCATGATTTTTTCACATCACGGAGATTTCTCAGTTATCAATTTCCAGTAGGCCAATGCATTGTACTGTGTCACGTTAATGTCCTAAATGTTATTCCAAAGGTGCACTGCGATAGGTCCACGTCGCAGAGAACTTCCATTACCCAATTGTCCCATTTCCAGTAAGCGCTACTGTGATAGTGGTGCATCACGATGGCATGTTAAACCGAGATTTTTGTTCCCTTTTCCAGTGCCGATTAAAGTTTAAGAAGGGCAAATTTGGTTAATTCACAAGGCCTCAATTTATCATAAACAAGGAATTTAGAAGATTCAAAACACTTAATGCCTATTTTCATCCATTCTCTCTCAAAGCAAAACCCTAGAGCTCAAAATCTTACTCTCTAAGAAATCAAATTCCTCCATTGTTTCTCTAAGAAAACCTAAAATTGAGGATTCCCAAATCAAGATAATCAAGAGTTCATCTTCAAAAGCATAAATAGAGATTCAATTTCAAGCTTTCTGAGAGATTTCATGAATTAAGTTATGTGGGGTTTACGAACAAGGATCCTTTTTTATCCTTGTGCTCAAAACCAAGATTTTATCTTAAATTCATATGATTTTGAACTAGGGGTTATACCCATTATTGCTAATTGTAAGATTATGAGATTTCAAGTGATTTAGAAGTTGGATTGCTTGCTTATTTTCATATTTTCATGCCTATTGCAGTAAATTCCAGATTTTGAGATGAATTATCATTGTTTCATTATCAAGCATGCTTATTATGATGTTTCACATGAACCAATACATGGGTTATCAAGCCCAAGTTTATATGTTGATATTTCAAGAAAGATGATGCTTTAAGCATTCTATGATCAGATTATTTACATATTTTAAATATAGTTTTGATCTTTTGATCCTCAGATAAGATTTGGAATATACTTTACAGATTTATCTTAGATTATAGAATTCATATTAGCTTTATTTATAGAATGACTCAGATAAAAGCATAATTGGTTTCATAATAACCCTTATGAAAGTTTTTTTAAAGTGGATTTCCAATAGAGTGAGCATACAGATTAAAAAGGGAGTAGTATTTAGCACCGACTGGGAAGTGTAGGATTAGCATGCCCTATCTTCCACAGAACTACGTAGCCAATGTAGGTACAGATTATCAGATTATTCCCATTTTTGTATGGATAATAGTTACAGATGTGATCACTTAGCTTAGGTTATACCCTTTGGAAAGAGTATGACACCTCTCCCCATCATGAGATTTTCCCCATAGGGGAACAAGATGTTGGAATCCATGTTAGCTCACATGGTTTATTTCATTTTTAAGAACCTCTCTAAGTTTTAAGCTTATAGCATAACAAAAAATCTTTCAGAAAAACTAAGTCTAAAGGCTCACAACTTTATTCAAATTATTCTTTACAAAAAGATATTAACTATAGATTTCATCTCTCAGATTTCAGATATAGAAGTGAGTCCTTTCTACACTTAGACATATAATTTACAGACAGAACTCTAGTACAGCTTTTAGAACTAAATGTTATGACTCACTAGATTTATAAAGTATGATTTGTTATTCATGATTATAGATTTTAGTATTTTAGATATTCCAGCTTATGTGAGTCATTTACTTTTAGCATGCATTGTTCTACAAATTATGACAATGAGAAAATTTTTTACTTATGCATTCACCCTTATGTACTCATTACATCCTCAAAGTATGGATCCACATAGATGTATATGTGCTACATTGCCTCATAATGTAGGTTTAGGTGCTCAGTTTGAGTAGCGAGAGTAATTTTGAGCATCTCCATCTACATTCCTATAGTTGGTGAGTCCTCAAAGTTCAGGGACTTTGTCATTCAGCTTTTCAGCTTAGATAATTCACCATTCTTTTCAGATTGTTTGAGTCGGTTGGGGGTTTGTCCTAGTGGCTCTCTAGTTATTAGTAGTAGACGCTTGTTAGACTGCTTGATTTGATTCAGACTTATAGTATTTGGCTTTCGGAGATTACACTAAGATTATTCTTTGTTATTTTAAAAAAAAAATTTTATTTAGTATGACTCTTATGTCTATGTTTTCTTTATTATGAGATTCACACTTAGTAGAGGGAAGATAGGGTTAGCTTATGCCTACTCGTAGTCTTGAGCACCATGTGACATCTCAAGACCAAGTTTCAAGGCGTTATAGAACCTAAAGTGAATAGTTTTTGTGGTTGTGGAAATCAGTTATAGATTGTGAATGGACAGGGGTAGATTAGTCAATAAGTTATGGGTAGAGACTCATTAGCATAAGTGGAATTTGAAGGTAGTCTAAATGTATGTTGAGTAATTAAGTTTGATTTGATAAATTAGAATATGTTGATAAGATTGAAATGGGTTATATTATAAGGTTTAGATCAACTATCCTTATTATCTGACTTTACCCCTTTGATTGTCTTTTCTTTAGTAGTTGTAAACTAGTACTACATGTGAGAAGGTATGCAGTGGATTTCGAGATATAGTAGTTGTTGACACCTAATTTTTGCCCTCCACAACTATGTTTAATCTCGAGTTTCTTCAATTTTCAAAGAAAATCAGAACAATTATCTTTCCTAATAAATGCATTTTAAAATAGGTATTTTGGCTAATTTTGTCATTTAAGTGATAATTATATATTTTCGTATTTGCATATATGAGATTGTATAAATGATGTGATTTAAATGAACATTTTCATCAAATTGGGCTTTAAATTAAGAATTATTTGAAAAATAAATAAATAATTATAATCTTGATTTAAAAGTAATTTATTCTCAAAATAATTTTATTTGGATAAATATGTGTTTGATTTTGTTAAACCAAGAAGTTCGAGATTAAGTGAGGTATTAATTTGTATCAGGTTTCAATATAATTTTGTCAATCTATTAAAGTGACTATAATTGAAATAATTGACTTCAATTGCAATGTAATTGGCCAATTGACTTCAATTTGGTTAAAATATAAATGGATTTGACTAATTCTTAATCTGATTGGGGTTATCAATTAAATAACCCCAATTTCAGTTTTTTCTTATTTTTAAATTACCAACCCACTCTTCAAATTAACAAGCCCAAGACTAATTTCCTTTTGACTTTGTCAAATTAGAACCAAATTTCAGCAGCCTGGCTAAAACTACATCCACCAATAGCCTAAACATCTACAAAACCTACCCGGCCCACACCATTTAATCATTTCTCCTTCAATAAGCAAAAGCTGCTTATAGCTCACCAGAAACAAACAACAACCCCGACAAAAACCGCATACAAGATACACCAATAGCAATGCGAAAACCACTATCCAAACACAATGCAAAAATCACCATCTAAACATGATGCAAAACCCCACCCATTTTCCCCCCGATTCCTAATATCTCAACCCAAATCCAACCCATTTTCTGCTTCCTCTTCACAGTCACGTGCTTTTCCACATGATTTTGGTATGAAATCTTCTAGAAAGAGGGTGAGGTATTACCTCCAACATCTGAATTCCATGATTTTCAGGATAACGCGTACGGATTCATACCTATTTGGAAAATTTTTGTTGATTCTTAGGAAAATGGTCCATTTCCCCCCAATGGTTGTTGGCCATCTATTGAAAATCCATTCAAGAAAATCAATAGGGGTGAAATTTGTGAGGATTCTCCTCTTTTGAATTAAAAACGAACCCTCAACCCCCCCTCCTTCTATAAATAGATCTCTTTAGGGTCTGAAAAGGGGGATTTTTCTAGGAGCTTTATGGTTCTAAGAGTGGGGAAATTTAGGGCTTTGGTCTATTTTGATTCAAAGTAAGGTATTTGGAGAGGTTTTTTGGGGGTGCTTTTCTCGAAGAGGGGAGGGTTCGAAAATTTGAATAAAAAATCTCTGGAGTTAGAAGCTTGGGGAGATCCTTCTTTGGGAAAGGGGTTACTGTTTAGGATTTCAAAATCGGGTGAGCAAGCTAGGTTGGAAATATTTTTCTTTAGGGTCTGGGAGGAAAAGAAGAAAATGCAGTAAAACTTCAATTTTCCAATAAGCTTATTTCGAGCTGTCAATTACTCATCATTCTAGAGGGTCAAATTTTTGGTGGTGTTGGAGTCTAACATTAGCATGGGAGTCTTAGTTTGCTGCCCTGAAGCAGGTAACCCTTCATCTCTTTAGGTTTCGAAATGTGTTCTTCTTTTTCCTTATTCTTCTAAGCGATGCTGCCGTAGCATTTTAGCCGTATAGCTATGTTGTGTATAATCATGGTTGCTGGCTTTGTTTGTTGTTGAGGTCTTAAGGACCATACATTTTTGTGAAGTTCGTGCTTCTGATTGTTGTTTGGAATAACTAGTATCTTGTTAACGCGGGTTTGTTAGCTAAGGTCTTAGGTTCTTCGATCTGTTTCGGATCGCTAGTATCCTACTGAAGTTGGTTTCGTGTTTAAAGTTTCATGTTTTTTTTGAAGTTTCAGGCTGTTCAAAAATTTTTTTTATCTGTCTTCTGCGATTAAAGTTTCATGTTTCGATTCGATTGATATATTTAGAGCTGTTGAACCGTGTTCATAGGAAGTGGTGGTGGGGTTACTCTAGAATTGATAATTATTAAGACCTTCTTAGTTGCTCAGGGATCTGCTACTTACTTGCTCACTGTAGTGCAAATATGCTATTCTTCAACTTCCAAACTTACTTCTCTTGAAAAATTTTGAGTTTTGGCTTGTTTGAACAACTCTTATGTCAAGTTTCATTCACTCTTTATTAAGATATTATTGTATTCCGTTGTTCGTTGTTCCAAGCTATTCAATTTTTGGTATGGTATGTTTAGGAGTTGTATCCTTTTTGAAGAAATTGTATAGGGAGGGGCTCTGGTTTATCTCTCTGAAAAGAATGGCTCTTTCCCCACTTAATGTTATGAATAGGTCGCTTAAGAAATTTATTTTAAATTCCTAACTCTATTATACAACTCCTTATTTTCTAATTCCATTTTATGAGTATTCTTACAAATTTAGTCTTAAATATTTCATTTATATGTTGGTGCTAGCCATAATTGCGTTTCTTTTACTTTCTATACTTTTCCATACTATTTGCTATGTCATTTAAAATTACAATAATTCCATGTCTTTTGTTATTGACTTGTTATGTTGGATATTTGTAAGCTGTACTGCGCTTCGGGCCTGCACATTAATCTCTCCTACTTTCTTTTCTTGCATATGAATAAACTGAGTCCTGCATGGACTCTCTCCCTCTTGCACATTTATCATGGGCCAGTGAGGCCCATCTTGTTGGGTCAATCTAGAAAAAGAGCCCAAAGCTGGATAAATATTGCGCGAATACAAGAAGTCAAAAGAAAAGGAACGGGTTAAAGTCCCATATTTGAAGCGGCTAAGAGACAAAAGTCTCATTTATTATTTCATTTTGTTTAATTAGTGTTGTTTTTTTTATTATTTATTGTTTATTTATTTTGTTTATTCATTTTATTCATTCATTTGGGCCTCGAAGCCAAAGTTGTATTTAATACAGGTGAAATGAAAACTCGAGCCAAAGGGCCCAAAAACATAGAAATAGGACAGGTGAGAGGCTAAATGGGTTGAAAACCAAACTAGATTAGGACAGGCTTAACGGTTTGGGCTTCAAAGCCTAAATCATTACTCCTTCCTTCCCCTTTCTATTTGATTATTTGTTTTGCATGCCTTTTACGAACCTAGTCAAATCTCCTAATGAATTCGCTAATAACTAATTTTTTACAAACAGATCGGATAACCACAAGTTAGCGAACGTTTTAGGTGCCTAACACCTTCCTAAAACGTTAATAAGAACCGCCTACTCAGAATCTCTTAACTTAAATGATTTTTCTATTTTGGATAATTTGAAGTAACTCTCTAAAGGTTTATTAATTCCTTTTCAAAAGGTTTATTAATTCCTTTTCAAAATTAAGTGGTGACTCTTCTCAAAAAGTCAAAATTTCTCCGCAAAATAGAAATGGCGACTCTGCTGGGGATTTGGAACTAGGTTCTAACCAATTGTTTGATTTCCTCTTTTGATTAACTGTTTATGTGTTTTTATGCTTCGATTTTTTAAAGTTTAACTATCGTATCGCATGGCATATTTCTAAATTATTTAAACTGTTTTGGGGTTTCGTAGGTATCCCGGCCCCTATTGATCAATTCCAAAAATATGTTGGAAATACAAAGAGTTTATTAGCACATGAGTCAAATGATGGTTGTTTGTATTTTCAAACTCAAGGTGGCCACTTGAGAACTAGTGTTCAAACCCGCTCTAGATACTTAGGATAGAGCGAAATCAAAACCCTATTTTCGGCATGAGCCTATGAAGACACAATACCCGAGCGGGGTATTGGGCCCATTAGAAAACCCGCCCAGCGTCTATTGGCCCCGAGTCAATTAAGGATGAATCATATTTATGTGTTGAAGAAATATATGCTTATCTAATTTAATCCATTACCCTTTGGGGAACGGGGGAAGGCTTATCTTTGTTTGCTTTCATGTAGATATATCTCAATTGCATTCCCGGGAGAAGTTCAAGATGGTTACTAAACCCGACGATTACCTAAAACTCTGGTGTGACTATATGAGCACAGAAGAGAAAAAAAAAATTAAAAGACACATCGGACACCTGCCTTCATTGACCGACATGGATGCTTGGCCCGAAATGATCCACGTGCTTTCCACTTTTTGGGATGATCATAATATGGTGTTTCTCTTCGGGGATGTGAAATTGACTCCTACCATCGAAGAAATGTTAATTTACTATGAGAGTATTGAAATGCGTTTCAAGAGAAAGGAAATACCTGATAAGAACATTTTAGTTCCTACCATGTGGGACTATCTAATAATCAAAGAGGCATTTTTAACTGACGACGATACCTGGCTAGGGGAATGTGATCGAGCAAATATAACTTTATGGGAGTTGTATCGTGGGTTTGGAAGATTAAATGCCTTCCAAAAATTTGGACATAAATTTGAGTCTGAAGAAAAATAGAAAGAGATGAGAGCCTTTGCATTTGCGGTAGGTCTACTAGGAACCATGGTGCTCGTACAGGGGGAAAATGGCACAATTCATCCAGGGGTCGCTACGGTGGCTCATACATTTTTCTTTGGAGCAGATTACAATTCTAACAAGGTATTCCACAATTTAGCTCCCATGATTATCACCGACATATATCGATCCTTGGGAATGTGTCAAGTCAAAAATCGTTTCTTTCAAGGTTGAAACCTCATATTACAATGGTGGATGATGAAGCATTTGGTAAAAGATTCGAGAACGGTTAAACTGATCATAATACAAGGGTGGATATACTGGCTTCGAACGATATCTGGTTGTTTCTACACAAGTTCAAAAGGGAAGCATCTTACGAATTTTGGTTTAAGACTTTTGGGGAATTAAGAGATGACGATGTGCAATGGTCCATTAACTCTCTTCGTTCAGGTAAATAAACTATTCGAGGGGGTAAGTGGCCTTTCATAGTGCTTCTCAGTCTCAGGGAGACCCGTCCCTACAATCCTGGTAGAGTTCTTAGGGAATTCGAGATCAAGCAGGAGGCACCACAAATAGATTACATGCTTAGGTTTTTCACCGAATATGACGAAAGTGAGTCTCCGCTCAAAGAAGGCATGATAAATGGATGGAGAAGAAGAAGGTGGACAGAAGTGACTTTTTGTATTAAGCAAGAACCTGAAGTCAGCGGCACTTACAAGGAGTGGTTGAAAAAGAGTCTTGCCAGAGCATTGATTCCGGGACCAAATGTGCCCAGTCAGGTTGTGGATGTAGAATCCGAGCATCAAATTCGGCTCCACAAGCTACAAGATGAGTTCCAGAAAAGTGAAATCATGCACCGATAGGTACACTTGGAGGACACTATAACAATACGTATGTTGAGGTAAGAGTTAAAAAGAACTAGGCAAGAAGCTGATGATGCTAGGCAATGTCTAATCGATTTTGATGATAGCATGGCCTCCTAATTCAATAGTATAGTAAAAATAACTTACAACTGCAAGGCACAATTACGCAGGAGTAATCTTATCATCAATAAGTATCAAATAGCATAGGAGGTAAACAAGGAAAAGAAGGTAAAGGCAGATGAAGGAGCCTCCAGTAGTTAGTTTTTTTATTTCCCCTGCGAGGGAGCTTATCTTCTTTCATGTTATTTTCCTTTTCCCTAAAGATTGTATCCCTTTTTCGTTATCTTTTGTAGGCATTTATTCCCTTTTTTGTGTCTACATTAGTTGGGGGTTAATGGATTGACTTCGAGGAAGCCTATACTTTTTTCGAAAATCGTTAGGCCTGAACCCTTGGCTCAAAAAGGGTCACCCCAGCTAGGATACGCGTTATTATAATGCTTTTGTGTGATATAACTATTTTATGTGCTTATGTGTGTTTGTTTGGATCAAAGGCATATTTATCCACTATGTCCTATGGATGAATTTGGCTATGACTCAAGCAACTCTATATGGTTATTTTCTATCAAATATTTTGCATTACTTATCATATACGAAAACTAACATATCTGGATTTGAGTTGTTTTACTTTATAGATAATAGAAATTGCTCCGCGTTGATATAAGCTGGCAGAACATCCCTACTTGACCCAATTGAAAGCGCAAAAAATCCCATCCTCTGACCATCATTCAAAAATGACAGGCAATGATGAAGAAAGAGCACTGACTATCCGGGACAATGTGATAGCAGAACACAATGAAATGATTGCGGAATTTGCAAGAAAGTTAGAGATCCTCCAGGAGGAAATAAATCGCACTCGAGATTTTTCTAACTTGGCCATCACCATCAATGCCCCCGCTCCAAGAGGACACAAGAATCCACTCCAAATCCCTCCCCTCAGTACACCTATTCTTGGGGATCATCTAAATGACGTATCATCCGTCTCCGCTCCTCCATTTGTCCAAAATACTAATCGTGAAAAAAGCCCAGAAGCCTACCATCCATAAAATCCATTTGTAACCCCATAGAACCCGTCTCCGAATCCATTCCCAAATCCTCAAAACACATTTTCAAATCAACAAAATGCATTCCCAAATCCACAAGATTCACTCTCAAACCCACAAAATAAGTCAAACCTACCTACAAATCCACCAAATTTATTTCCAAATCTGCAAAATCCTTCTCATATTCTTCCAAACTACTCACAAAGTCCACAGAACCTTTCTAAATTCAAAAATATCCTCCCCATATACCCACCAAGTTCCTTTCTTCCGCAAAATCAAGCCTTCCTTCCAAATCCCCGTAAAGCCATCATATCCCCTGATATTTATGAACCTCTTCCTAACCCCAAAATGGACCATTATGAGGATAAGAAGAAAGAGTGGAGAACCCAGCATGAAAGGAATTTACTAGCTATGAAGGAAGAGATCATGAGGATCAAAGAGTCTCATGGAGCCAGGGACCACGACGGTGACGATTTATGTGTTCACCCGAGAGTAGACCTACCAGATTGGTACAAAGTCCCTAAGTTTGAGATGTTTGATGGGACCGGAAATCTAATAGCCCATCTGAAAAGGTACTGTAAGCAACTGGTAGGGATAGGGAAAAATGAGGTGTTATTGATGCGTCTATTCAGTCAAAGTTTGAGTGGCGAAGCCTTGGAGTGGTTCATGTCTCAAGAGCCAAAAAAGTAGACTGGTTGGAAAACATTGGCCAAGGGTTTCCTTGATCGGTTTGCATTCAACATTGAAATAGTCCCTGACCGATATTCACTAGATCAGATCAAACCGAGGAATGTTGAGAGTTTTCGAGACTATGCTTTTCATTGGAGGAAAGAAGCTGCCAAAGTGCAACCCCCCATATCCGAGAAGGAAATGGTATCCATGTTCTCTCTCGCTTAAGAAGGAGAATATTATACCAGGATGGTGTCTGCTATCAGGGAAACTTTTACAGATTTGGTAAAAATAGGAGAATCATTGGAACAAGGTATTCGGACAGGGAAAATTGCCAAAACCCAGACGTCGTCTGGGACTGTCATATTCTCAAAGAAGAAAAAGGAAGATGTAGGTGTGATTTCTGCTAATCCTGTTGCTAAAATGAAAAACAGGTTCGACTTCAGAAATGTTTTATCTTATCCGCCATCACCCAACCTTCACACGTGTTCTACGCCCACCCCCAATACCTAGCTCTACTATCAAATGCCCAACCTCAGTACCAAACTCCACTCCTAAACCTCTAATCCTCATACCAAGCTCCACAGCCAAATATCTTTCCCCAATACCCAGTTCCACATCCAAATTATCAGTCTCATTTCTAATCTACTCCTCCAAATAACTGAACAAATTTCCAAGTGCCTCCAAATTATCACCAAGTACCTCCTCCTACAAATCAAAGCCAGTACAACCCCCAACCTCCAAACCACAAAAAGAAACCTCCCTGAAACTTCACCCCACTAGCTGAAAGTCGTACCAAATTATTTGAAAGATTGAAGATGCAGGTCATTCGCAACCAATACAGCCAAGGCGTTTTAATCCAAACTCTCGATTTTTTAATGCAAGTCAACATTGTGCATATCATTAGGAGCAGTGGGGCATAGTACAAAGGATTGTGGCTACCTGACACATAGAATCCATGATTTAATCGATCAAAAGGTCATCACGCTCCAGGTACCTACACAGAATGTTAATAGTAATCCATTGCCCAATCATGGGGGATCTACAGTTAACATGATTGAAGTAGAGGGCGAATGGGCATCTGGTAAGACCATTACCCAGGTAAACTATGAAAAGCACAAAAGAGCAGAAGAGGCAGGAAAGATAGAGAAGATTGTGGATGCCTTCAGTATCAATGAGAAAGCCTCATTTATATTTATGACTGCACCAACTCAAGTGTATGCTCCCCCGCCAAGGAAAGAATTTATTGTGCAGACCGATGCTGCCCAAGGGATGACGCGATCGGGATGATGCTACATCCCAAAGAAATTGACCAATAAAAAGGATTTAGAGAAAAGGTCAATCACTAAAGGAGAGGCTGAAGAATTTTGTAGGCATATGCAACCCAAAGATTATTCAATTGTCAAACATTTAAATAAGACACCATCTTAAATATTTGTCTTGCCACTATTAGTGAGTTCACAATACCACTGACAAACTTTATCGAAGGTCTTGGATGAAGCATATGTTCCCGCAGGGATGAGTGTTGAGAACCTGGCTACGATTATAGGAAATATTATAGGGAATCATCGCATATCATTCAGTGATGAAGAGTTGCCATTTGAAGGGGCGATGCACAACAAAGCCATGCATGTCACCTTTATTTGTTGAGATTATGTAATTAATTAGTAATTAATAGATGACGAATCTAGTGTGAATATTTGTCCCCTCTCCGCGTTGGGTTAAATGGGCTATAATTTGGGAAAAATTTATCAAAGCTACATAAATGTGAGAGCATTCAATGGAGGGCAGAGAGATACCATAGAAGAGATTGATTTGCACATCTAAATGGGTCCTGCTGAGTTCAAGACTAAGTTTCATGTTATGGATATCCATCCTAGCTACAACCTGCTCTTGGGAAGACCATGGATACATGGTGCAAAGGCAGTTTCATCACCCCTTCATCAATTATTGAAGTTCATTTTGGAGGATCATGATGTAGTCATCAAAGGAGAAGGAATTCGAGTGGATCATCCCAATGGTTATGTGCCAGTTATTGAAGATGTTCCAAAAGGTAGTAGTTTCTATACAGTGGAAATTGTAAATGTTGTGGACAGGGATTCGACGCCCAAAGTACTAATGCCTTCGATTTACAAAATGATTGCAACGGTGATGTTAAGAAATGGGTTCGAAACTGGTTGAGGCTTGGGCAAGAAAATACAAGGAATTATCAAGCCTATTACGATCCCATAGAGTGGCTCTAAGTATGGGCTAGAATATTAGCCTACCAGGAAAGATAAGGTTGAGGATGAGTCAGAGAAAAGTTTGTTTCGGCCCTTGAAACTCCTGTGCCAGTCATTTCCTATATGAGAGATTTCAGATGATGATGGTCTTGGGGATGGGATAGGAGATTTGTTTGAGGGATGAAATGCTATATCAGAAGATTTCCCAAAATCCAGAGGGTTGAAAAATATGGCTTCAGTGGAGACCTTGCAGAATTGGACCTCCGCTCCACTTATAACTTATCGCCCATCATGGTAGATGAAAGGGCAATTACTAATAGTTTTTAAAATTGGTAATGATTTGGCGGAGGCCCCGTGATCCACCTTTTTTATCTCAAAATTTTCTTATCGTATTTTACTGCTTTCAAAAAGGCATGGACTTGCGTTTGCGTAAGTCATGAGCCATGATTTTGTAATTATCTCTCAAATTTCAATGAAAAAGCCTTCATCTATTTAGAAAATTATATTATTTCTAAAGAACTCCTAGTCATATATTTTGTTATTATTTTGTCATCATCTAACTTGGTTTGTTTTTCCCTTACAGTAATAACAACTTAAAATCTGCGAATGTCATGTCATGTCAAACTTTAAACAAACAAAATAAAGGGAACAATGATGATTGGAAGGACGATGACTAGGAATAATTTGTTAAAGATATGGAGGAATTTGAGAATCAAGAAAAACCCAATCTGGAGGAAACTAAAACAGTCAACCTGGGAGATCATGATGAAATCAAAGAGACAAGTATAAGTGTCCGCTTGGCGACGCGACAAAGAAAAGAGCTCATCCACCTGTTGCGGTAATACATTAACGTGTTTGCTTAGTCCTATGATAATTTGCTAGGGTTGAGCACCAGCATTGTGTCACATAAGTTGCCGATAAATTCTGAGTTTGATCCAGTCAAGCAAAAAATACCGAAGTTCAAGCCAAACTTAAGTCTAAAGATCAAGGAAGAAGTGACGAAAAAAATCCAGTCTAAGGTAGTAGAAGTCACAAAGTATCCAACATGGTTAGCCAACATAGTCCCTATACCAACGAAGGATGGCAAGATTTGCATTTGTGTTGACTACAGAGACTTGAATAGAGCCAGTCCTAAAGATAATTTTCCATTGCCCAACATTTATATCCTCATTGATAATTGTCCAAAGCATGAAATGCAGTATTTTGTTGATTGTTTTGTTGGCTATCATCAGATATTGGTGGATGAGAAAGATGCAAAAAAAATGGCTTTTATTATGCCTTAGGGTATCTATCATTATAGGGTAATGCCGTTTGGTCTCAAGAATGTGGGTGCAACATATATGAGGGCTATGAAGATGATTTTTCATGATATGATTCATAAAGAGATTGAGGTGTACGTGGATGATGTAATTATCAAATGCCGTGAGAGTTTGGATCATCTGACTCATTTGGAGAAATTTTTCAACAGATTAAGAAAGTACAGTTTGACGTTAAATCATGCTAAGTGTTCTTTTGGTGTGCCATCAGGGAAGTTGCTGGGGTTTATAGTCATCAGAAGAGGCATCGAGCTAGACCCATCTAAAGTCAAGACAATTTAGGACTTGCCACCGCTGAGGACCAAGAAGGTAGTCATGAGTTTCATGGGTCATTTGAATTATATATATCAGAAGGCTATACCTACAGGAAAGCTAGCCAAGTGGCAAATGTTGATGAGTGAGTTTGACATTGTGTACCTAACCTAAAAGGCAATCAAGGGGCAAGCCTTAGCAGATCCTTTGGCAGAAAATCCAGTTGATGAGGAATACGAGCCACTTCAAACTTACTTTCCAAATGAGGAAATTTTCTTCATAGGGGAAGATATCACAGAGATTTACCCCCGATTGAGGCTATTCTTTGATGGGGCGGTCAACTTTAAAGGTTCAGGAATCGGAGCAGTTTTGGTGTCAGAAATGGGCCAACATTATCCGGTAACTGCAAAGTTGCATTTCCCCTGCTCCAATAACATAGCTGAATATGAGGCTTGCATCCTGGGTCTCAAATTTGTACTTGATATGGGTGTTCATGAGTTTTTAGTCATCAGGGATTCAAATTTTCTGATTCACCAGGTACGGGGAGAACGGGCGGTAAAAAATCCCAAGATTACTCCTTATGTGGAACTGGTGCAAGAATTATGTGAAAGATTCAGAGAAGTTAATTTCAAACATATCCCTCGGGTACAAAATGAGTTTGATGATGCTTTGGCCACTATATCTTCCATGATTCAGCACCCAGATCAGAGTTACATTGATCCTTTGCAAATAAGCTTAAAGGAGCAACCCGCGCATTGTGTACAGGTGGAAGAGGAGCCTGATAGAAAGCCTTGGTACTATGACATTAAGAGGTATTTGGAATTTGGAATATATCCTAAATAGGCTAGTAACAACCAAAAGAAAACAATCCGGCGTTTGGCAAAGAATTACTTTCCAAGTAGGGAAATTCTTTTTAGGAGGACTCTTGATTTGGGATTCCTAAGATGCATCGATGCTGCGAAAGCCAATAAATTGATAAAAGAGGTACACGTTGGAGTTTGTGGGCCCCATATTAATGGGTTGGTCCTTGCCAGAAAGATCCTAAGAACCAATTACTTTTGGATGACTATGGAAAATGATTATGGAAAGTATGTGCAGAAATGTCCAAAATGTCAGATACACGGAGATTTGATTCGAATGCCTCCACATGAACTTCATGCAATGAATTGAGCTTGTCCTTTCGTAGATTGGGGCATGGATGTTATCAAACCAATATAACCATCAGCATCGAATGGACATAGATTTGTTTAGGTTGCCATCAACTAATTTACTAAGTGGGTTAAAGCGGTTTCATACAAAGCCGTCACTAAGAAAGTGGTTGCAAATTTCATCAGGAATAACTTGATCTGCCAATTCGGAGTACTGGAATCAATCATTACTGATAATGGGGCAAACTTGAACAGTCACTTGATCAAAAAAATTTATGATCAGTACAAGATTCTACATCGCAACTCGACTACGTATCGTCCCCAAATGAATGGAGATGTGGATTCTTCCAACAAAAATATCAAGAAGATTTTGAGGAAGATGGTTGAGAATGATAGATCGTGGAATGAGATGTTACCTTATGCTCTTCTAGGGTATCGTAAAACTGTTCGAACCTCCACCGGGGTAACTCTTTATTTGTTTGTTTATGGGAATGAAGCTGCAATACCTGCAGAGGTTGAAATACCTTACCTAAGGATTATTCAAGAAGCTGGACTGAGTAACAAAGAATAGGTTTGTGATCGCTATGAACAACTCATGTTGATTGATGAAAATATAATGGTCATTGTATGCCATGGTCAGTTGTATCAACATAGGATGGTTCGTGCCTTTAACAAAAAGGTGAGAGTTCGAACATTTGAAGTGGGGCAACTGATTCTCAAATGAATATTCCCTCACCAAGAGGAGTACATGGGAAAGTTCACTCCAAACTGGCAAGGTCCATACATAGTTCGCAAGGTACTATCTGGAGGATCTCTGCTTTTATCTGAGATGGATGGCACAGAGTGGACCAAACCAATCAATTCTGATGTGGTAAAGAGATATTATGTTTGAAGGACGTCCTAGTTTTTCATGTTTCTCTAGTTAATTTACTTGTAATTGCGTTCGTAGTAATTTTGTTTTCTAGTATGTAACTTCCTAGTATCCTTTCCTTTTATGTACAAACTACGTTTGACCTGAATTCCCAAAGAGGGATACGTAGGCGGCCTATGTCGGCTTTGGTCAACCCTTAGTAAAATTTATCCTTTCCTTTTATGTACAAACTACGTTTGACCTGAATTCCCAAAGAGGGATACGTAGGTGGCCTATGTCGGCTTTGGTCAACCCATTAGATTTTTTCTATATATATCCCTAACGTAGTCTTGAACTATGTTTGACCTGATTCCTGCTTCAATAGGATACGTATACGCCCCAATGGCTCGGTCATATAAGCCCAAGAAATGGAAACTGGGGCAGAATTTTCGAGAAGGAATCTCAAAAAATTCAAAAGAGAAGATCGATATCCAACAAAAAAAATGAAGATCAGCAAAGACTTCAGATCCACTCGGTTTGGAATCATCTCAAACAACTTTAAACTGGGGCATAAATTTTGACAAAGACCTCAAAATTTCCACCAAATGCCGGAACATATTACAAATTCCCCAACATCAGAGGTTAAAGTCAAGCTTTAGAAGCCACTAACTGTAACAAAGTCTAGGGAGACTCAATTTTTGGATATGATAGAACTACTTGAAGAAACCCTCCAACAATTATCATGAGTTTTGGAAACCATCCGTCGGATATAGTCAAAACTATGAGAAAGACATTCATTGGGATAGTACATGACATGACTAGCAGAAATTTTCTAAGTTTTATAGAAGTTTTCAAAATTATTTTCAAAAAATATTAACGAATCACTTATTTAGTACTTGCCTAGACATCATTTGGGATGAAGTGTCAGGGTGGAAGTCCCGATATGGTGAAATGCCCAAGAGATGGCAAGGAGAAAATGAACGATCGAAGAAAGTCACCACAGAGTAATTTCATTCTAACTAATTATTTTTCAGTGGATGCAGTGTTCAATATACAAAATGAGGGTCTCTTTAAAAAATCCCTGAGCAAAGTGGGAGCCACCATAGAGAATTAATACCCAAGAACAGTATTTTAGGGTAGCCCTAAAAATAGGTTTAATGTCTATTTATTGAGGACCTTTTGATTTGTCGATTTCATTTCTTGAGATCGTAGGGGACAAGCAAAAGCTCTTTGTCTTCTTTACAAATATTGTATTTAGAAGTCTCCTAAAAAATAGTCACTAGTAGAAGCGAATTTTTGTTTACTAATCATCTACCTTGAGTACAGGCACATGTAGAAAGCAGGACACTAACAAATAAAGCCAGGTAAAATTATTTTATCATTGCCGCAAAGGCCATTGCATATCATTGCCACAAATACCACTACATATCATTTCTGCGAAGGCCATAGCATATCATTGCCGCAGAGGCCATTACATATCATTGCTGCGAAGGCCATTACATATCATTACTGCGAAAGCCATTACATATCATTGCCGCAAAGGCCATTACATATCATTGCCGCAAGGGCAATCGCATATCATTGCCGCAAGGGCCATTTCATATCATTACCGCAAAGGACATTACATATCATTGCTGTAAAAGCCATTACATATCATTGCCATAAAGTTCATTACATATCATTGCCACAAGAACCATTGCATATCATTGCCGCAAAGGCCATTACATATCATTGCCACAAAGGCTATTGCATATCATTGCCACAAAGGCCATTACATATCATTGCCACCAAGGCAATCGCATATCATTGCCACAAGGGCTATTTCATATCATTGTCGCAAAGTCCATCTCATACCATCGCCCAAGAAGGATATTCATATATCTGTTGACAAGCGAGACACAACATTGGTGTCGAGGATATCATCAGTATTTATTATCTGTTGACGTACAAGACGTAACACTGGCGTCAAGGATATCATCAGCATTTAATATATGTGTTGACACGTGAGACACAATGTTGGCATTGAGGATATCATCAACATTTAATAAATTTGTTGACACGCAAGTCACAATGCTGGGATCGAGGATATCATCAGTATTTATTATCTGTTGACACGTGAGACACAACGCTGGCTCGAGGATATCATCAGCATTTAATACTTGTTGATATGCAAGACATAAATATAGGTGTTGAGGATATCTTATCATTTTATGAATCAGCATCTGAATGCATTAATATCATACGATTTAAAGGAATGCCTTCAATCCGGTGTCTAAAGACAGGTGGTATATGATATATTCTAGAAATTGACAATTTGAGGGTCATCTATAAGTCATATTATTTGAAATAGGATAGTGTGAAAGATCACCTATGAGTTGATAGCTTGTAGGTCATTCGTATGCCACAACGACATCCTGACCGGACAGTGTACAAGATCGCCCAAAATTTGATAGTCTGAAGGTTATTCATAAGTCCCAACTAAATCCTTACCGGAGAATATGCGAGATTCTCAAATTGATACCTCCAAGGGTTCTCTATAAGCTACGTCATATCTAAGATCGATTATGTGTAGGATTACCCAAGGAGTTGTTGACACCTAATTTTTGCCCTCCACAATTACGTTTAATCTCGAGTTTCTTCGATTTTTAAATAAAATCACAACAATTATTTTTCCAAATAAATGCATTTTAAAATAGGTATTTGGCCTAATTTTGTCATTTAAGTGATAATTATATATTTTTGTATTTGCATATATGAGATTGTATAAATGATGTCATTTAAATGAACATTTTCATCAAATTGGGCTTTAAATTAAGGATTAGCTGAAAAATAAATAAATAATTATAATCTTGATTTAAACATAATTTAGTCTCAAAATAATTTTATTTGGATAAATATGCGTTTGATTTTGTTTAACTGAGAAGCTCAAAATTAAGTGAGGTATTAATTTGTATAGGGTTTCGGTTTAATTTGGTCAATCTATTAAAGTGACTATAATTGAAATAAAATTGACTTCAATTGCAATGCAATATTGCAATGCAATTGGCCAATTGACTTCAATTTGGTTAAAATTTAAATGGATTTGACTAATTCTTAATTTGATGGGGTTATCAATTAAATAACCCCAATTTCAGTTTATTCTTATTTTTAAATTACCAAGCCACTCTTCAAATTAACAAGCCCAAGCCCAATTTCCTTTTGACTTTGCTAAATTAGCCCTAAATTTTAGCAGCCCACCAAAAACTACATCCACCAACAGCGCAAACATCTACAAAACCTACCCGGCCTACACCATTTAATCTTTTCTCCTTCAATAGGAAAAAGCTGCTTATAGCTCACCAAAAACAAACAAAATCCATGACAAAAACTGCGTACAAGCTACACCAACAGCAATGCGAAAACCACCATCCAAACACAATGCGAAAACCACCATCCAAACACGATGAAAAACCCCAACCTATTTCCCCCCCTCCGATTCCCCTTGTCTCAACTCGAATCCAACCTGTTTTCTGCTTCCTCTTCATAGTCACATGCTTTCCCATATGATTTTGGTATGAAATCTTCTAGAAAGAGGGTGAGGTGTTACCCCTAATGTCCAAATTCTGTGATTTTTTAGATAACGCGTATGGATTCATACCTGTTCGGCAAATTTTCATTCGTACATAGTAAAATGATCCATTTTCCCCAATGGTTGTTGGCCATCTGTTGAAAATCCATTCAACAAAATAAATAGGGGTGCGATTTGTGAGGATTCTCCTCTTTTGAATTCAAAACAAACCCTCAACCCCTCATTCTATAAATAGTTCTCTTTAGGGTCTGAAGAGGGGTGTTTTTCTAGGAGCTCTAAGGTTCTCTGTTGAGGATTCAAAAATCGGGCAAGAAAGCTAGGTTGGAAATATATTTCTTTAGGGTTTGGGAGGGGAAGAAGAAAATGCAGTAAAACTTTAATTTTCCAATAAGTTTATTTCAAGCTATCAATTACCCATCATTCTAGAGGGTCCGATTTTCGGTGGTGTTGGAGTCTAATATTAGCTTGGGAGTCCTATTTTTTTGCCCCAAATCAGGTAACCCTTCATCTATTTTGGTTTCAAAATGTGTTCTTCTTTTTTTATTCTTCTAGGCGATGCTGCCGTAGCATTTTAGCCATATAGCTATGTTATGTATAATCATGGTTGCTGGCTTTGTTGGTTGTTGAGCTCTTAAAGACCATACATTTTTGTGAAGTTTGTGATTCTGATTGTTGTTTGGAATAACTGGTGTCTTATTAATGCGAGTTTATTAGCTAGGTTCTCAGGTTCTTCGATCTGTTTTGAATCACTAGTATCCTGCTGAAGTTGGTTTCATGTTTAAAGTTTCAGGCTGTTGGAAATTTCTTTTTACCTGACTTTTATGATTAAAGTTTCATGTTTTGAGTCGATTGATACATTTTGAGCTACTGAACCGTGTTCATTGAAAGTGGTGGCGGGGTTACTTTAGAATTGATAATTATTAAGACCTTTTTAGCTGCTCAGGGATCTGCTACTTACTTGCCTACTGTGGAGAAAATATGCTATTCTTCAACTTCCAAACTTACTTCTCTTGAGAAGTTTTGAGTTTTGGCTTGTTTGAACAACTCTTATGTCAAGTTTCATTCACTCTTTCTTAAGTCATTATTGTATTCCATTGTTCGCTGTTCCAAGATATCCAATTTTGGGTATTGTATGTTTAGGGGTTGTATCCTTTTTGAAGAAATTGTACAATGAGGGGCTCTATTGTATTTCTCTAAAAAGAATGGCTCTTTCCCCAGTTAAAGTTTTGAATAGGTCACTTAATAGATTTATTTTAAATTCCTAACTCTATTGTACATCTCCTTATTTGCTTATTCCTATTTATGAGTATTCTTACAAATTTAGTCTTAAATATTTCATTTATATATTTGTGCTAGCCATAATTGAATTTCTTTCACTTTCTATACTTTTGCATACTATTTGCTATGTAATTTAAAATTACAAAAATTCCATGTCTTTTGTTATTGATTTGTTGTTTTGGATACCTGTATGGTGTACTATGCTTTGGGCCTGCACATTAATCTCTCCTACTTTCTTTTCTTGCATATGAATTGACTGAGTCCTACATGAACTCTCTCCCTCTTTCACATTCATCATGGGCCAGTGAGGCCCATTTTGCTGGGTTAATCCAGAAAAAGAGCCCAAAGATGGATAAATAGCGTGCGAATACAAGGAGTCGAAAGAAAAGGAACTATTTAAAGTCCCATATTTGAAGTGGCTAAGATACAAAAGTCTCATTTATTATTTCATTTTGTTTAATTAGTGTTGCTTTTTTTATTATTTATTGTTTATTTTATTTTTTTTATTCATTTTATTCATTCATTTGGGCATTGAAGCCAAAGTTGTATTTAATACAGGTAAAGTGAAAACTCGAGCCAAAGGGCTTGAAAACATAGAAATAGGACAGGTGAGAGGAAAAATGGGTTGAAAACCCAACTAGATTAGGACAGGCTTAACGGTGTGGGCTTCAAAGCCTAAATCATTACTTCTCCTCCCTTCCCCGTTCTATTTGATTATTTGTTTTGTATGCCTTTTATGAACCTAGTCAAATCCCCTAATGAATTCGCTAAAAACTAATGTTTTGCAAACATTCAAAAATATCTCTAAAACCAACCATTTTTCAATAAATCAAATTTTAGAAGTTAATCGAAGACGTTTTTAAACAGATCGGATAACCCCAAGTTAGCCGACGTTTTTGGTGCCTAACACCTTCCTAAAATGTTAATAAGAACCGCTTGTTAAGAATCTCTTAACTTAAACAATTTTTTTGTTTTGGATCGTTTGAAGTAACTCTCTAAAGGTTTCTTAATTCCTTTTGAAAATTAAGTGGCGACTCTTCTCAAAAAGTAAAAATTTCTCCGCAAAACAATAGTAATGTCATAGAGGGGATGTGATTTTAGGTAGTAGCTTGGTGAAATGAGGTGTTTGGGTTGAATTTCCCAATTTGATGGACTAGTGTATTACGTTGCATGTTTCATCGATGGTACATGATTGTTGCTAGACTATAGGTTTGAACTTTAGATATGGAATGTGGTGGTATGAATAGTAGCTTAATATTGATGATGTATGTTTTATGGAAATGAGTTAGTAGGGTTGATGTGATTTGTAAAATAGCCTAGGTTGATAATTTATGAAAAAATGAAGTGGTAATTGTAAGGTCTATCTGTACATGAGGACTCGTGTTAAGACGCTGAATTGTGATTGAATCAATAAGTGGATAGGAGCATGAGTGTATAAGAATAAGTTGAACCCCCAAGTAGCATGTTGTTAGATAAGCTTTTACATGTATAAGTGTTATGTGTACCTAGTTTACGTTCTTGAATTTATAGTATGGAGAAGTCTGGGGAATTGTTGTATGGTATTCTTGATAGTTAAAATGAGGAAATACAAGTAGTCATTTTATGCCTTTGGTAAAGTAAAAAAATATATATTTATCATGATGTAAGCTATGTGATTAACATTCTAATGTTAGAATGTTAAGTAGTAAAGAGTGGATTTTTATGTAATAAGGATGGAGGAAGTGTATGCTCATGAGAATGCAAGTTGTAGGTTGTTGATGAGAGAGGATAGGAAAAATTAAGAATAGCGTTCTTGGAAAGCAATGCCTTTAGATTATAGTTAAAAAGGGAAAGTTTAGCATTAATGTGTATGGTGATACCCCATTGTGTTGAGTGTTGTCTTTGTAGATTTAATGAGAAGATATGTCCTTAAGTTTAGGATTGTGACTTTGATCTAAGGGGTAGATGAAGGATTAAAGTAGTTCCCAAATATTCTTATGGTGTCAAGTTTCAAGTAAGATTCCTATTCAAGAAAACTCCTCCTACTTCAATTTAAGAGGTCATTCAGCTAATGTCCTACGTCATGTATTCAAGTCATTCGTATGCTGATGGTTTGAGTTTTCTATGGACGTATGTTCATCTCTCGACCTCCAAACTAGAAGCAATAATTTCCCTCAATGATCTAATATTCCAAGTATCCAAGCTCTATGTTATATTGTTCATGATCCATCAAAATTCCATATCTCACATAATGCTTGTTTCTAAGAAACTATTCTTTCTATGTGTTATCAATTTATTTAATGTCAAGTCTAGCCCAAGGTGATAAGGTGCATGTAAACTCATGACTATCTCTACTTTGAAAATTAGAAGCAATAGCTTCAAGTATCAATCCTTGTCTTAATCATTGACTTTATGAATTCCAAACTTATGTTATACGACTCATGATGCAAGCATACATTTTCTCACTGTGGTCTGTCCTAAGAACTAGTTCTATGTGGAGTTTATGCCATAACGACTCCCTACTTATGATCCAAACACTTGATAGATGAAACACTTTGTGATTGTATTGTATATTCGACTCATGTCCCACCTTGATTACTGCAATAAGTATATGTTATAATTGAATAGTGTCACTTACTTTTATGATGTTTAGGCTCGTGCCCCTCAATGACCCTCCATATGTTAGTAGGATGGTGGTTATGGAAGCATAGTAATATTTTGGGTAGGTGTAGTATATGTTCTTGGAGATGAAAATTTTGATGTGATTTCTTGAATAAGGTCGTAGGTGAAAGGGGAAAGAAAGAGATGAACACTTATTACATGGAATAGTTAGGAAGGAGATATGTGGTGAAAATCTTTGTGAGTGATTGAATTTGCTGGTCTTAGTGGGGGGTCCATGAAGTGGGTGTAGTAAAGATAGGCTTGAATGTTGTGCTAGATGAAAACGCAAACCAATATGTTATGTGGTTGGTCCTCTTTGATTTAAAAGTCGAGTATGGTTGATGATAGTGATAAGGTGAAGTAATGTTCTAAAAGGAATGTAAAGTATAGGTCCCATAGCTTAAGCTAGAATTGTTTTACTCTGGGCTGGGCTTCAACATCGAAGTATGACACAGTTAGACTTAAGACCTGGTAGTTATGTATTTAGTGGGAAATTATAAGATTAAGATGTTGAAATTTGGTATTCATAGTTAAAATAACAGTGGAAAAGTGTCGTAAAAGAAATTAAAGACTATTAGATGTATCATTTGAGGTAGAGAATATTTCTAATCTATTCTTATGTCCCGTGGGAATCTTGTAACATGTCTTTTTACCAATATCAATTAGGCCGAGGATTCTTAAGAAATTTCATGCCTTAAAATGTTATGATCATGTGCCATAGAATACATGCCAAGACCATGTCTTTGTTAAGTATCATTATCTCATGATTTGAGCTTAGACAATTTATCTGGTAATGTTATGAAGATCTTCTTGAATGCCTATGTATGTTTTGTTGTGGAAATTAGAATTCCTAATGTGAGGTTACGTCCTTTATTCCATACTTCTATAGCTTCAACAAAATCCCACATTTTTGGGGCTAGTTTTCAAACCGTTGTTTCTATGCGTATAGACTGGAAGCTAATGATTCCTTGTTAACACATGTGTGATGATAAAATCTATAGTGTGATAATACCTTTGAATAATTGAGGTCACAAATATCTTCTAACTGAAAGACGAGTTGATAACTCTTCTATCGATTAAATTTTAGTGAACGCTTCAGCTTGGGTAAACTTTCAATGATCATTTCTCCCTCTAAATAATGAGTTACATGTCCTATCATATACGAAAATAAATATCTTCGAGTCCTTTTTTCAATGAAACTGGTTTTACCTTAATCCAATATCAGAGTAGAAAGTTATGCTCATTTTACTTCGAAGTATCTGTTTGTCAACTAAGTGATGACTAAGTTGATAAGCCATCACTTAGGGAATGACTAAAGCTAATGAGCCGTCAACTAAGTGACTAGCCATCAACTAAGTGATGAGCCATCAACTCTAGTCGTCATCATAGGATAGTAAGGGGGAAATTCCATCCTGAAAGTGATGATTTAGGTGATGATCCATCACCGAAGTGACAAGCCATCAACCTTGGTCGTCAAATCAAGAAATTCAGAGATTTTTTTTTGTTTCCCGAAGGGTATTTGGGTACTTTCCTCACCCCAAATCTCTCCTACACGATTATATCATCCAAAACACGTCATAATTGAATTTTTTTTCAGTTTTAAAACATCTCAAATCCTCTCCACTCTCAAGAACAAGAGAAAACCAGGGTTTTCTCTAAGTTCAAGATTCAAAGAAAATGAGTCAAGATTTGATTCTTATTCTTCAAACTAAGTAATCTAATGTACATGGGGTTTTCCTAAACTACATGGGCTTATTGAAAACGTTTTGAGTAAGGTTTAAAGTTATGGAATTATATATTTACGAAGGGATTTGTATTTACAATAACAAATATGCATTGTGAACCCTTTTTGATGATAATGTTTTGGTCTTGAGGCCTTTACCTAAATTTGATTTTTACTCGTATATAATTATATATGTGTTTTGAGTTTGAATGTTGAATGGAGAGCCTGAGCGCCTCTTGTTTTCATATGTTTTGAATTATTTGATTGCATATTGAGAAGCATAATATAAATATCTTTAATATTGTTTAAGATTTAATTTTTGTTACGAAGTGATGAGAGGGCATTTTCTTTTTTATATACATGAAAAGTGATGATTTAAAGAATTGCATGGTTTGCTACGAAGTAATTGACCACCACATGTTTAAGAATTGAAAGAGAGAATCTTTTCATAAGTTTTCGCAAATTTTGATATACAAATTCTTCTATACTGTTTGAATGATTTGGTGGTCCAAACACTATATTTTGAATGAAGAGATTGTAAGATGATATTTCATGGCTTAGAGATATGACTTGAAAGTCTAGGTATGATGATACCAAAAGAGATAATTCCATGATAATATAGAACAGAACAGAATGCAAATTTTACTTCAGATTTTCAGATTTTGAAATTTAAAATGATGCATGTTTTAGAAAGAGTTAAAAATAGGCTTAAAGAGAGTTAGATGGTTACAGGAAGAAGGCATGATCCCATCAAACTCATTGCCCAAAATCGTGTTTTACCAATAGAGGTTATTATGTTACCCGAAAGGAAAATTGTACGCTAGCGATTGGCCAGTGGCGTAGTAGATAAGTAGATACTCCAACCCTTGTGGAAAACTTGGGTTGGGGGCTTGGCCACCAAGTCAAAGGAGGATTTCATATAGCCCGTGGTATTGTAGAATTGTAGGGTGTACCACCTAGCTCAGAAGTGCAGCAAAGGGTGAGTCTTAGTTTCTAAGAATTGGTCGGTCTTTGATGTTTTCCCATGTGTTTTCATATATCGTATGTAAAGTCTTTTACAAATTGCTCTCACCTATGTTGTAAAAAGTACACGGTTTTAGATTGCTCTGTGTATCAGTACATTTGTATTGACCCCCTATATTTTAGGATCTGAGGATTAGTCTCGGGGTCCCACTAAGCAGTAGATCATTGTCAGACGATTGAAGTTGGTGAGCCTCCCTTATTTTAGAAGGCCTTGTCTTACATGATGATTTCATTATTTTTACTTCATGGTCCGGCTGGGGGCTTTGTTCCAGTGTTGTTTCTTTGACATATTTTAAATCTTGTAATGTCAGAGATTTCTCAGACAGGCGTCATGTAGCTTTGAACATTATGGATTTCCTTTCGAATTATTTAGTTAAACTATGACATTGACCATGTTTCCATATGAATTTTTCTGTATTTCCTTTATATTATATGAACGTTGTGCATGATTTCTTGTTAGAGAAGGTCTCTCGGGCCTTCACGGTTCGAGATGTCCATCGCAGCCTGAACCTCGATTCGGATTGTGACAACCTCCCTTACCGATTGATTTCTCATGAAGTGTCTTGTTATCCTCAAATTAAAATGATCTTAACTCCTATAATATATGTTATTTTTTATTTTAGGACCAAATAAATGATATATCATTGAAATAGCGTTCCAACTCATCCAAATTCTCCCTAATCCAATATTGGAGTAAAAAGTTATGACCATTTTACTGAATCCCTATCAAAATGTCTACCTACCTGCGACCCTAACTTACAAGCCATATGTACTACTTACGGGGGATGTAAGTAGGCCCTAAGATCTGAAAAAGGCTTTCATATCTATGACTCAACCTACACACCGTAAGTACTACTTATGGGGCAAGTAAGTGGGTCCGTAAATAGGTCCTTGGAGCTGAAAAACGTTTGATACTTACGACCCTACTTATGATATAGAAGTACTACTTGCAGGGGCTGTAAGTGGGTCCATAAATATTTTTCAAGAGCTAAAAATGGGTCTGATACCTACAACCCTACTTATGGACCGTAGGTACTATTTGCGGGGGCCGTAAATGAGGTCATAGGGACTTGTTTCTGGGTAAGTTTAGGGGTATTTTTGTAACTTTCCTTATGAGGTCCAACCCTTATACACTTTAAACCCTTTTTGAATACTGAATTATGATCCTTCTCAAAAAGAAAACATCAACAACTCTTCCTTCTACCCCAAAACATTCTTAGTGGCAAGAGCACCTAAGGTTCTAGTTTCAAGGCTCATTCAAAATCTATTCATCAAAAAGATATGTTGAACACTCCTTTACTTTAAATATTATTATTTGTTGTTAATTTACTTGGTATTTGCGTGTTATTTGAATGGTTGACTGAAACTAGGAGGAGATTGTTGTGAGATACTTTATATTGATTTCTTTTCTTCGTTTATTGATTTGCTAAGCATTATTAATGGATTTTGAGATGTAATATGATCTATAAAAATGGTGAACTTGTTAACATGGGTTCACAACCTTTAAGGATTTTGCAAGACGAAAATATAGCTCTCAACCCACTTTAGAAACTTGGTTTTTCTTCATGAGAATTGTGATTCTTACACCGTCTTTTGAATAAGGTATGGAATAAAAGAATGAAGGCTAATGAATTTTGAAAACTCTTGAGTTATATTTATGAACTTTAAAGAAAAATTTAGGAGTCTAAAATATTATATAAAAACATTTTGGCATGTAATGAATGGCTTGCAAGTCTTGATATGACAATACCAATATGGGAATTCCTTAATAAAAGACCCCATGCATAATAATCTATGTAAAAATATTTTAATTGGACCTTAAAGAGAATTTTGTAGCTTCACCATGAAGGCGTGCGTGCATCCTCTTGACAAACTCCCAAAACCTATCTTTCGCCGAAATAAGGATTTGTACCTTAATTGGATGACAAATGATGTCCTTAACATGAGGATAATATGTTGGATCTAGTCTATTGATGATTTCAGTGTAATCTTATTACGTTGGACAAACATGGACTGAGGCCCCCCGGTTGGAGAGTACCAAACCCATATAGCCCCTGGGTTACTGAATGACAGTGAATATATACGTAGTTCAGGAGAAAGCTTTAAATGGTTATGTCTTTAGTCCCATTTCCCCAATCCCGTACTTTATTATTTTATTATGGATCCTTAAATAAGTTATCACATGCCTTATAAAATTTTTATTTCCCTTTCCATTGGTTGCTTGCAGTGCTACTTTTCATTTATATTTCCGTTTCAGTACTTTATTTTGTTTTGCTATAGTCGGCGGTCATGTCCCGACTTAGGAGTTATTCTTAAGGTTAGAGGCTTTGTAGACTGGTTTAGATAATTATTTTGAATTTGGTTTTTTATTTAAATGTTGAACTTTTTTATGGTCTTATTTCCGCAACTTTAAATATGGCTATGCTTATGATATAATGCGAAAGGGTCATCTCAGGCCTTCATTGGTTTGGGATGCCTGTCACAGCCAGGACGGGTCGGGTCGTGACACATAGCCTGAGGTCCCAAAGTGTTTTCTTCAATAATAGGTGAGAACAGCTTATTGGATATTGAAAGGAAGAAATGAGGATTTCAAGAGATTGGATGGATGACAAATGGGTTGCAGTTAAGGGAAAGAAAGACATAAAGATGTTTATAAGCTGGAGTTTGACTAATGTATCCAAGTGCTGTATCAAGGAACCGTTGTGGCACCTGAAGACATCAAGTTTTTGTCAACCACTAAATACTCAAATGAGATGCAAGATACCGATATGGTTAAACTGAAAAAGCAAAGGTGTATTGATTCCTTGTGAACCATTTTTTTTACAACTCTAGCAGACAATTCTATTAGTAATAATGTTGGTGTCTAGGAGACGTCGGTTTTTTACATAATGGTGAATTGTTCTAAGAACCATATTTGTACACTCTAATTGGTCTGGGCTGCATCTGCACTGCTGGAGGAACCAGTCTCCAGCTCCTTATGCATCTGCGATTCTTCGAACATCACAATGAACTTGTCTAGAGGATCCGTCGCTATCAAGCATTCTTTGACTCGATTCCTCATCCAAGTCTATCTTTTAGCAGGTGGTGCATCATTCAGGTTGTTTTTCAAAAATTTTCCCTCCCAAGGAAATGGATTGGTGCATTATAATCTTAAATATCATAAAAGGATTCCAAAATTCAACCGTCACATTTTTTTCATGATTGATAGTGTGACATATGTAACAGTTATAGGCAGATGTGACTGTCGGATCCGTGGAGGACATGATTTGAAGTCGAGATGGAAGTGTGTATTGTTTTAAGTTTGAGTAGAAGAATATGAGGATGACCTTTGAATTAAGTTGTGCGGGTTCTTATATATACAGGTCCTTGGAAATGAAAAAAAAAAAACAAAAGAAGAAGATACCCAAGGCAACCAGTTATCATATTCAAAAAATCCAAACGTTTAATTAAGTAGGATCACCACAAGGAATATCAATAAATTCTTTGAAGTAAATAGATCAAAACCAAAAAGCACTTCCTAGAAAAAATAAAAGTGGCAGAAACTCCAAGAATAGGTAATTAACTGAAAAAGAAAACTAAGAAACCAATTCTAAAGTTAACAGCTATTATGGCCAATAAAACGGCGCTAATGTAGTTGTAGAATCTAATGGAAAATTTTTATCTATTATTTATTTCAAGATTTGATCTTAGAAAGTCTGCTAATGCATAGAACAAGGTGTAATATTGGTTACAATAAGCCACAACCACAATTTATTTCATCCATTTATCAATCTTCAAGTAAGACCCTCGGCCAATTAGTTGGGTTTCCTTATCAAGAAAAAGGTGTTAGAATAAGAAATTTTTCTAGATAGACTTTTGTTTAATAATTTCTTTTTAAGGATTACGTTTAGTTTTAGATGAATGGAAGTCCTTATTTTGTGAAATATGTCTTGTAAGAAAGTGGTTGGAAGGTATGGTCCTTCACCAACTTTAATTTGTAAAGGATTATGTAGCTATGTGTGTGGTATCTTTTGTAATATCCAGATATGAATAACAAAGATACTGATAAAGAAGCACGGGAGAAGCTAAAAAAGGTGTTCGATGGAAGTGACAGAGTGAAGAGTGTCAAACTCTTAAATCTCAAAAGTGAATTTGAGATGTTAAGGATGAAAGAAGGAGATAATATGAAAGAGTACTCTGCCAAACTTCTGAAAATTGTAAACAAGATAAGATTATTTGGTGAAACCTTTCTAGATTCAAAGGTGGTGGAGCAGATGATATAAGTTTACCAGCAAGGTTTGAATCCGAGATTTAAGAAATAGAGGAATCTTATGATCCGAAGACTTTATCTATAGCAGAGCTGATCAACAAGTTGCAAGCCCAAGAAAAAAGATCAAGTATAAGAGATGAAATAGGAGAAGTGGCATTTCAAGAAAAGCATGAAGACACGCAGCAGACAATAGAAGGATGAAAGAAGATAAAGAGCAAACAGAAATCAATGGATAGAATCTTCACATAAAGGAAAGGTACCACCTTGCATCCATTGTAAAACAACCAAACTTATCATGAAAAGGATTGTTGGTTCAAAGAAAAGTCACAATTTCAATGTAAATTTGTTGAAAATGGATCAGATTGAGAAGAATTGCAGGTCCAAGATGAATCATCCACAACAACACCATGTTCAACAGGAAACTTTACAAAAGATTCAAAAAAGGAAGAAATCCTGTTTATGGCTCCTCATTCAGAAAACACAACCAACCAATCCAAATGGTTCCTAGACAGCGGGTGTATTAGTCCTATGCCATATAATGAGCTTGTATTGCGTACACATGACAAGTCACTTATAGCTAATGTTTGGATGGGAAATGATGCAACAGTAGAAGCACATGGAAAGGTTTCAATTACCTTTCAAATTAAAAAGGTACAAAGTTTGTACATGATGTGTTGTATGCTCCTTCTTTATCATGTAACCTGTTGAGTGTTTTTCAAATGATGTCAAAAGGTTATTCCTTATTTTTAAGGGAAAGCATTATTTGGTTTTTGATTCTGATGATACTTTGATTGATAAAGTAGAAATGGTGGATAGCATCTTTTCAATAAACAGAAAGATTGCTAGTGCCAATTTTGCAAGTATGGGTGATTCATTGTTATGGCATAAAAGATATGGGTATTTTAACTATGCTACTTTAAAGTTTATGTATGAAAAGGGATTTACTAAGGATATACCTAAGATATCACCATCTAAAGAAGTTTGTGGGTCATGACATATGGGTAAGGTTCATAGTAAAGCATTTCCTAAAAGTGCTACTTGGAGGGAAACTAAAAAACTTGAACTTGTTCACACAGATGTGTGTAGACCTATGAAGACATCATCCTTGGTCCAAAATACATATTTTGTGCTTTTTATTTATGACTTAGAAAGGATGACTTGGGTGTATTTTTTCAGTAAAAAGTCTCAAGTATTTTTAGTTTTCATGAAGTTTAAAGCTTTTGATAAAAGAGCAGTTGTAAGATAAAGGCTTTGAGGTCAGACAATGGAGGAGAATACACTTGTATACGGGATTTTTGGTTCCCACTATTAATAATGCTATTTAGCTTATCAAAAGAAGCCGATGATAGAAAGATATGTTCTCCATCACGATCATGGATGAAATTATCCATGGACATCTGCCGTGTAAAATATATATCATATTTGTTCTTAACTGAGACTCATGTTATGTCTCAGAACCTTGTGATATTAGGAGTAAAGCATCCAATATTGGTGAATCTCATTGAGCATGTAGAATCATTAATAACTCTAATTCTTTTCTTCATAAATGATTTTTTTTTCATCCCCAATCCCTACATAGTGTTTTACTTCCCATTCTTCAGAAGAATCAACTTACGTCTCTCTTTCATTAACTGGCATTAATTTCATACATGTGATGCTAAAAATATAAGCATATCATTCAATAAATCAAAATGCATGATGGACTAATGTAATACCCTAAAAAATCCAAACCAATATTATAGCCATATACTAAGCTCATGCATAGTACATCATGGTTATTTTATATTTTTATGAGTAGGTTAGATGTATATTAAGGTTTCAAATAACTCCCAGCTATCAGACGAATCAAAACATTCCTTACTGATTGAATTCTTGAGAAAGATATTAGTATAGTCAAATTCAAATGATCATATATCTTATTATACTTGGAATTTTGTATCTCATGACTTATCAAATGATACATAATTGAATTATCTTTCCAACGATACCAATTTCGCCTAAATCTGATATCGTAGCAAAGAGTTATTCTTATTTTACTCCAGCATTTTAGGCTGGAAACATTGTGATGACATTCGTGGTAGCTTACCACATTTGTGATGCCCTATCACGAAGGTCATCAGCCTTAGGCATAAAACAGCTCCTAGGTGACGACATTCGTGGTAGCTTACCATATTTGTGATGCGCTATCATGAATGTCATCAGCCTTAGGCAGAAACCAGCTCCTAAGTGATGACATTGGTGACAGCTTACCACATTTGTGACGCTCTATCACGAAGGTCGTCAACCTTAGGCAGAAACCAGATCTTAAGTGACGAAATTCATGGTGGCTTACCACATTTGTGACGCCCTATCATGAAGGTCATTAGCCTTAGGCAGAATCCATTTTCTGTGTAACAACATTTTTGACAGCCTGTCACATTTTTTACGCCTAGTCATAAATGTCGTCAGGCTTAGGCAGAAACCATTAATTTCAGCTCTTGTGTGACGATATTTTTGATGGCTCGTCATATCTTTTGATGCCTTGTCACAAATTTCATTAACTATGATTTTCAGCAACTGGGAATTTATTTCATAAAGGTATTTTGGTTATTTCCTCCACCTTCCACGACTTATAACCCTAAAGATGAGCAATTTTTTCCATTTATCTTCAGTTAAGCATATTAAAAACCCTCTCTTACACTTTCAACCACAATATTAGGGTTTTCTCTCAAGATCATCTCCTCAAGAGCAAGCTAAGGAATTCTTCAAGAACCTTTAGAAACATTAGATCTCTTACAAGATTCAATCACTAAGGTATGCGTAGTGTTCATCTATGGATCAAATCCATTCATAGAGCTAAAGAACCATGTTTTAAATATTATTTTGTAAACTTTTCTGTCATGATATGAGTATGTACATATTGGTGATTGTTGTTTAAGTTTCAATGTGCTGTCTAAAGGTGTTTTCATGGAATATATATGTTTGTTAATTGAAAACCATGAACTTTAGGTAGTTTAATATGGTGCAAGTATGAAACTGACCTATGCCTTAAATAATCCATGCAAGGTGTTTGATAAAATGCTTAGGATGCTAGAAATTCATGTTTTTATGGTTCTATGATTTCTAAATGACAAGTCCATGTTAGTTGTATACTTCAATATGAATCCCACGCTTTTCATGTGTTGCTATTATGGTGGTATGAAGCATATAAGATAATGGAGATATACAATATGTACACGAAATATATCCATAAATTCCCTATAATGTTTAAGATGTTGAATAACTATATGAAATGTGATATCCTCTACTTGTGATATTCTAAATTGTGGACTCAAATCTTGTGATCAAGTCATGTCATATGTATCAGTTTCCTTCTATCGAGTCCTGGGGGTATTCGTACCCAAACAAATAGTCGTGTTCCTAGATCCATGTCATGTTATCACGATAATCTCAGTAAAGCTACAATCTATAGAACTCAGTCAGTTAAAAACCTCAGAAATCTCATGATCTCAGTTAACTCTCAAATAATATTACTACTCTGTCAGTCAACGGAAGTCAGTTAATCTGTCCAAGTATAGTTATTTGAATCATGTTTAGTATCTTCATATGTGATTAGAAGTTAGCATCGAGTGAACCCAAGGATGAGGACTCACCTATCAGTTTAGGGTGTGATTCTTAGCAGTCATCCTTGAGTTCCAAAACTATGTAGCCAGCGTAGGTTGAGACATCTTATCCTATCAGATTAGGGTTGATGAGGTGGCTTAACATTTCAGTTTAGGGTTCCCACCGTTCTCCTTTTGGATACCTTCCATCTAAGGGTCACCCATAACTGTCCTTACCAGTGGCGCGGTATTGACACCCCTCCAGTCAGGGCAGAGATTAAACCCCAACTTAGCTAAATGCATTATTGGGACATGTAGGTTAAACAACTACCTCCCACGGTTTTAGAATCAGTCTTAGTAAAAGAACTCAGATAGGTCTACAGATTTCAGTAAATCTGGACTGTCAGATACAGTCAGCCTCTATTATAGTACGAAACTTAGATAGTTCCTTCAGATTCAAGATTGTCAGATACAGTCGCCCATGTTATCAGAATTTTAGTATCAGTCATGTTAGCCATCAGTAAACCATGTATTAGCGTACAGGACTAGCTATCATGCAGCCACAATTTTAGTTACTATGTATGCATATTTGTACTCTTACATTCATATCAGTCAGACAGTTAGCATTGTTCATGCATGTAAACCCTATTTATATTTAGCCTACCTCACTCGTATACTCAGTAAATTCCTTCGTACTGACACATTTACGCTATGATTCTTTCTTTTCATGTTACACTATAGATTCAAAGACACAAGCTTTAGATCAGCAGTAGCAGTAGCATTTCTAGTTGCAGAGATTCAGTGAGTCCTCTTCATTTGAGGACAATATGATTTGATTCATTCATTATTATTTTAGTCTGTTATCAGTTTATGGAGTTAGTTGGAGATATGCTCATTCATGTTAAGGATTCCAGTTCCAAATCTCCCAGTCTCGAATCAGTCCCAGTGGTTAATGAATATTCAAATGTCTTTTCCTATGATCTTCCAGGCATTCCTCCCAAAAGGGAAATAGAATTCGGTATAGACCTTCTCCCATATACTCAACCTATTTCTATTCTGCCATACTGAATGGCACCAGCAAAGCTCAAGGAACTAAAAGATCAGTTGAATGATCTCTTAGATAAGGGATTCATCAGGCCCAGTGTATCCCCATAGGGTGCTCCAGTCTTATTCGTATGCAAGAAAGACGGTTCTCTCAGAATGTGTATTGATTACCATCAACTCAACAAAGTCACGGTCAAGAGTAGGTATCCACTGCCTAGGATAGACGACTTGTTTGACCAACTTCAGGGTGCCAGTTATTTCTCAAAGATAGACCTCAGATCAGGCTATCATCAGCTTAGAGTTAGAAAATGTGACAACTCGAAGACAACTTTTCGTACACGGTATGGTCACTTTGAATTTCTAGTCATGTCCTTTGGTCGTACGAATACTCCTACAGCTTTCATGGACTTGATGAACTGGGTGTTCAAGAAGTACTTGGACACATTCATCATAGTCTTTATAGCTGAAATTCTGGTCTATTCTCACACAGAGCGTAATCATTTAGACCATCTCATAATTGTTCTTCAAACTCTCAGGGATCACCATTTGTTTGCCAAGTTCAGTAAGTTCGAATTTTTGCTAAAATCAATGTCATTCCTTAGCCACATTATTTTTGGTGATGGCATTAGAGTAGATCCTCAGAAAACTGAAGCGGTAAGAAACTGGCCTCGCCCTGTCTCTCCATCAGATATCAGGAGTTTCTTAGGTTTGGCTTGCTATTACCGATGATTTGTCGAGGGATTTTCTTCTATTACATCTCCTTTGTCCAGATTGACTTAGAAGAAGGTCAAGTTTCAGTGGTCAGAACCTTACGAGAAGAGTTTTCAAGAGTTAAAGACTCGACTCACATCAGCTCTAATTTCAGCACTTCTCGACAGTCCTGATGGATTCGTAGTATATTGTGATGCATCTAGAGTAGGTTTAGGTTATGCCGTTATGCATCATGGCAGAGTCATAGCCTACGCCTCTAGACAGTTAAAGCCCAATGAGAAGAATTATCCTACTCATGACCTTGAGTTAGCAACAGTTCTCTTTGCCTTAAATATTTGGGGTAATTATCTATACGGTGTTCATGTAGACGTCTTCACAGATCATAAGAGCCTTCAGTATGTCTTTTCCTAGAAAGATCTCAATCTTCGTCGGAGAACATGGTTAGATCTTTTTAAAGATTATGACATGAGTGTCCTTTACCATCCGGGCAAGGCCAACATTGTGGCCGACGCTCTCAGTAGACTCTACATAGGTAGTATTTCTCACGTTGAGGATAGCAAGAAGAAAATAGCTTAAGAGATTTATTAGCTTGCCTGACTAGGCGTTTGCTTAGTCAACTCTTCAGAGGGTTGTGTATGTGTTCAGAGTAGTTTAGAGTCATCTCTAGTTTCCAAGGTGAAAGAGAAGCAAGACAGGGATCCTAGCCTTGTCAATATAAAAGATTCAATTCAGAGTCAGGAAGTAGAAGTTTTCTCCGAAGGGGGAGATGGTGTTCTTTATTGTCAAGGTCACCTGTGTGTTCCCGGTGTAGATGACTTGAGGCAGTGAATTCTTGCAGAAGCGCATGGTGCGCGATACTCTATTCATCTAAGGGACACTAAGATGTACCACGACTTATGGGAGATCTATTGGTGGAGTGGGATAAAGAGGGACATTGCAGAATTTTTGGCTAAGTGCTCTACATGTCAACAGGTTAAGATAGAGCATCAGACACCTAGTGGTTCCATGCAGGAGTTCATTATTCCTACTTGGAAGTGGGAAGAAGTGAACATAGACATCATGATGGGTTTTCCTAGAACACATATCAGCATGATTTTGTTTGGGTTATTGTAGATAGAATGACCAAGTCAGCTCACTTCCTTCTAGTCCATATTTCTTATTCAGTTGAGTATTATGCCAAACTCTATATTAGGGAGTTGGTTAGATTACACAGTGTTCCATTATCTATCATCTCAGAAAGAGGTACCCATTTCACCTCTTACTTTTGGAAAGCATTCCAAAAGGGTCTTGGTACCCAGGTTCATCTCAGTACAATGTTTCATCCTCAAACAGATGATCAAGCAGAAAGGACCATTCAGTCTCTAGAAGATATGCTAAGGGCGTGTGCAATTGATTTGAAGGAAATATGGGATTACCACTTTCCTTTGATTGAGTTTGAATACAATAACAGCTATGACTCCAGTATTTAGATGGCTCCATTCGAACCTCTTTATGGTAGGAGATGTAGGTCTCTGATCGGTTGGTTTGAAGTTAGTGAAACCGCAGAAATAGGTCCTGACTTAGTATTCAATGCCTTAGAGAAAGTTCAGTTGATTAGATAAAGAATCCAGGCTGCTCAGAGCCAATAGAAGTCTTTTTTGGATGTTCGTAGAAAGTATCTTGAATTCAAGGTCAATGACTATGTCTATCTCAAGATCTCTCCCATGAACGGAATGAAAATATTTGACAAGAAAGGAAAGCTAATTACCCGATATATCATTCCCTTTAGGATTCTTAGTAGCTTCGGCAAGGTAGCCTATGAGCTCGAATTACCTTCAAATCTAGCCTCGGTTCATCCAGTCTTCCATGTCTTTTTGCTCAAGAAGTGCATAGGTGATCCAGCAGTTGTAATCCCTATTCAGAGCATTGATATTCAGAATAGCCTTTCTTATGAAGAGATTCCAGTCGAAATCCTTGACTATCAGACTTGTAGATTGAGGAACAAAAAAGTCCCTCTAGTCAAGGTTCTTTGGAGAAATCAGTCTCATGAGGGAGCAACTTGGGAAGTAGAAGCAGCTATGAGTACCAAGTATCCTCACCTCTTCTCCGCCAATATAGATCAAGCTTAAGATAATAGTTCTCATTAAGCTTATTCAGTTTCATGTTCATGTTCCCATCATAAAAATTGGTACCTAGTACTATTGCATATCTTATCATTCATTCATGAGTTCAGCTTATCAGTCATGCTCAGATATACAAGTTTAGTTGGGCTATATTCAGTTTAGAATTCAATTTAGTCCTAAAATCATGTGCCAGTTGAGCATGATCAGTGTATGCATCGTTTTATCTTTTCTCCCCTCTCAAGCATTCATCATTCGAGGATGAATGTTTCCAAGGGGGAGATATTATAATACCCCAAAAAATCAAAACCACTATTAGAGCCATATACCAAGCTCATGCATAGTACATCATGGTTTTTTTTATAGTTAATTGAGTAGGTTAGACGTATATTAAGGCTTCAAATAACTCCCAGCTATCAGTTGAATCAAAATATTCCTTACAGATTGAATTCTTGAGAAGGATATTTGTATAGTCAACTTCAAACAAGCATATCTCTCATTATACTTGGAATTTATGAGCTCATGACCTTTTAACAGATAGATAATTTAATTATCTTTTTATCTATACTAATTTTGCCTAAATCCGATATTGGAGCAAAGAGTTATTCCTATTTTACTCTAGCATGTCAGGCTGGAAATAGTGTGATGACATTCGTGGTAGCTTACCACATTTGTGATGCCCTATCACAAAGGTCGTCATCCTTAGGTAGAAACTAACTCCTAAGTGACGACATTCACGGTATATTACCACATTTGTCATGCCATATCACGAAGGTCGTCAGCCTTAGGAAGAAACCAGCTCCTAAGTAATGACATTCATGATAGCTTACCACATTTGTGATGCCCTATCATGAAGGTCATCAGCCTTAGGCAGAAACCAGCACCTAAGTTATGAAATTTGCGGTATCTTACCAAATTTATGATGCCCTATCATGAAGGTCGTCTGCCTTAGGCAGAATCCATCTTCTGTGTGACAACATTTTTTATAGCCTGTCAAATTTTTGACGCCTTGTCATAAATGTCGGAAAGCTTAGGCAGAAACCATAAATTCCAGCTCCTGTGTGATGACATTTTTGATGGCTTGTCATATTTTTTGATGCCTTGTTACAAATGTCGTCAGCTATGATTTTCAGCAACTGGGAATTTATTTCATAAGGGTATTTTGGTTATTTCCTTCACCTTCCATGACTAATAACCCTAAAAAGGCATAATTTTTCCCATTTTTCTTCAGTTAAGCAACTCAAAAATCCTTTCTTACACTCTCAACCACAAGATTAGGGTTTTCTCTCAAGATTATCTCCTCAAGAGCAAGCCTAAGGAATTCTTCAAGAACCTTCAAAAACACTAGATCTCTTTCAAGACTCAATCACTAAGGTATGCGTAGTATTCATCTATGGATCAATCCGTTCATAGAGCTCAAGCACCATGTTTTAAATATTATTTTGGAAACTTTTTTGTTGTGATATAAGTATGTACATGTTGACGATTGTTGTTTAAGTTTTAATGTGATGTCTAAAGGTATTTCCATGGAATTTATATGTTTGTTAATTGAAAACCATGAACTTTAGGTCGTTTAACATGGTGCAAGTATGAAACTCATCTACGCCTTAAAGAATGCATGCAAGGTTTCTGATAAAATGCTTAGGATGCTAGAAATTAATGTTTGTATGGTTGTATGATGTTGAAATGACAAGTCCATGTTAGATATATACTTCAATATGAATCCCATTACTTTCATGTGTTGCTATTGTGGTGGTATGAAGCATATAAGATAATGGAGATATACAATATGTACACCAAATATATCCATGCATTCCCTACAATGTTTAAGATGTTGAATAACTATATGAAATATGATATCCCCTACTTATGATATTATGTACAGTGGACTCAAATCTTATGAAAGTCATGTCATGTGTGTCAGTTTTCTTCTATCGTGTCCTGGGTGTATTCATACCCAAAAAAATAGTTGTGTTCCTAGAGCCATGTCATGTTGTCATGATAATCTCAGTCAAGCTATAATCTATAGAACTCAGTCAGTCATATGACTCAAGAAAACCTCAGAAATCTCATGATCTCAGTTAACTCTCAGATAATAGTACTACTCCGTCAGTCAACGAAAGTCAATTAATCTGTCCATGTAGAGTGAGTTGAATCATGTTTAATCTCTTCATATGGGGGTAGAAGTTAGAACAGATTGAACCCAAGGATGGGGACTCACCTATTAGTTTAGGGTGTGATTCTTAGCAGTCATCCTTGTGTTCTAGAACTACGTAGCCAGTGTAGGTTGAGACGTCTTAGCTTGTGAGATTAGGGTTGATGAGGTGGCTTAACCTATCATTTTAGGGTTCCTACTATTCTCCTTTTAAATACCTGCCAGCTAACGGTCACCCACAAATGTCTTTACCAGTGGTGCGGTATTGACACCCCTCCAGTCGGTCCATAGATTGGACCCCAACATAGCTAAATGCGTTATTGGGGCATGTAGGTTAAACAACTACCTCCAACAATTTCAGAATCAGTCTCAGTAAAAGAACTCAGATAGGTCTTCAGATTTTAGTGTATCAGGACTGTTAGATACAGTCAGACTCAGTTACAATACAGAACTCAGATAGTTCCTTCAGATTTAGGATTGTCAGATACAGTCTCCCATGTCATCAGAATTTTAGTATCATTCATGTTAGCCATCAGTAAACCATGTATTAGCATATAGGACTAGCAATCATGTACCCACGATTTCAGTTACTATGTATGCATGTTTGTACTCTTACGTTCATATCAGTTTAACAGTTAGCATTGTTCATGCATGTAAGCCCTGTTTATATTTAGCGTACCTCACTCGTATACTCAGTACATTCCCTCGTACTGGCGCATTTGTACTATGGTGCTTTCTTTTCATATTACACCATAGGTTCAGAAACACGAGCTCCAGATCAGCAGTAGCAGTAGCATTTCCATTCACAGAGATTCAGTGATTCCTCTTCATTCGAGGACAATATGATTTAATTTATTGATTATTATTTTAGTCCGTTATTAATTTACGGAGTTATTTAGAGACAGGTTCCTTCAACTCCTATTCAGACAGTACTTAGAGCCTTTTAGATTCAGTATTCAGACTTATGTTTCGATTTGATTCAGTTTTCAGTTGTTTAGGTATCTTTCACCCATATGGATGTTATGTTTTGACAGATTCTTTATTCAGTTTAACCTTATGGCCTACATGTTCATGTTTTCCACATTATTATGTTATATATTGTAGTGTACATGTACAGATATCAGTAATGGGTTAGGTTGTGATCCTTCAGGGTCATAAGCACCGTGAAGCATTCCGATTTAGAAAATCGGGGTGTTACAACTAAGTTTCTCAGACTCTTCACTTTTGGTGCCGTACCCATATTGAAAAAACAAAGGTGCGGCTGTGAGATCCGTACGGGATTTGGTAAACTGAATTTTGATAATTTTGCCAGAATCAACGAACAAATTTAGGATAGATACAATGATTTCTATAATCAAACCTAAAGGTAAGGTGAAATTAAAGAAAATAGAGTACCTTGTATAGAAAAATTCTTATGTCAATCCTTTTTGTTATTTCACATTCTTGAATTCTCCTGTCATTCATTAATATTCATCATAAAACCATGTAATTTGATATCTAATGTCTCATAATTTAGACATAAAAATCTATTTTCGATATTTGAATTATTTTGCCAAATCGCAGCACCCGTATCAGTACCCTCGAATCTTAAAATTTAGATCATGAATGATCCAACCTCTTGATCACCCATATTGGACAACTGCACTTGAGTCTGAGCGACTTATAGGTGGACTACTATTCAGATCATTCTATTGGTTCTTTTATTATTCATACAATAGGAGAAAAGGTAAGAATTTGTGCTTCCTTACATCTTATTACGCTTCCTTACATCTTAAGTTATGAATCATATTTTATTCCTTGTGAATTGTGAACTTACTAGGAAACTCCTTTATTTTTATGTAATAAACATCATGTGAGAATGTAGCAAAAGGGACAAGGGTGTGGCTACCATGGTACTGTAATGTTTTTCTTCATAATTGTTTCTTTTTTCGTCCCCAATCCTGGCATAGTGTTTTGCTTCCCATTCTTCGGAAGAATCAACTTACGTCTCTATTTTATTGATTGACATTAATTCCATACATGCGATGCCAAGAATATAACCATATCATTCAATAAATCAAAATGGATGATGGACTAAGTTGTTTGGACTCTTCACTTTCGGTGTAACACCCGTATTGACATAAAGTGGGTGCAACTGTGTGGATTTGTTAAACTGAATTTGGATACTTTGACCAAAATCAAAGAACAAATTCAAGATAGGTGCAATGAATTCTGTAATTAAACCTAAAGCTAAGGTGTAATTGAAGAAAATAGAGTACCTTGAATAGAAAAATTCTTATGTCAATCCTTTTCGTTATTTCACATTCTTGAATTCTCTTCTCGTTCAATAATTTTCCTCATAAACCTTGTAATTTTCTCTCTAATGTCTTATATTTTAGACATAAAAAACTATTTAGATATTTAATTATTTTGCCGAATTACAGCACCTGTATCAGTACCCTCAAATCTTAAAATTTAGATCATGAAGGATCCAACCTCTTGATCACCCGTATTGGACACCTGCACTTGAGTCCGAGCGGCTTATACGGTGGACTACTATTCAGATCATTATATTAGTTCTTTTACTATCCATACAATAGGAGATAAGGTAAGAATTTGTGCTTCCTTACTTTTTATTGCACTTCCTTTAAGTTATGAATCATATTTTAATCACTGGGAATTGTAACCTTACTAGGAAACTCCTTTCTTTTTATGTAATAAACATCATGTAAGAATGCAGCAATAAGGGAGAAGGATATGTGACCATGGTGTATAAGATGAGAGAAGCGAGGTTGAGATGGTTTGTAAATGTGAGGAGTGTAGATGCTCCAGTGATGAGTTATGAACGATTGGCAGTGGTGGCATCAGAGAGGAAGAGGAAGGCCGAAGAAGTACTGGGGAGGAAGTGATTAGAAAGGACCTAGTGTATCTTGACCTTACCAAGAATATGGCTAGTGACAGAAGAGTTTGGAGGCCGCATAATAGGATAGAACTTTAGTTGGTAATTTAATGTTCTTTACCTGATAAAAAGGATCAAGTACAGTAAAGAGTGGGACTGTGTAATTCCAAAATGCCCACTTCCACATGTTTAACTGCCCATGTGGTACGTACAAAGTAATTACAACTATTAATTAATATCTTAGTAGTCTCAATGGTGTATTTAGCCTTCTAAGTCCCTCTTTCCTCCCTTGTTGTTTTTAATAATATTTGCGGAGAGATTGAGGAAAGAGTTTGCATCTACTATTCAAAAAAAAGGGTGGTAAAACGCCCACTTCCACGTGTTTGACTGCACTTGTGGTTGACAAATAAATACAACCATTAGTTATATTAGTGTCTTAGTAGTCTCAATGGTGTATCTAACCTTCTGAGTCGCTCTTTCCTCCATGCTCAATTTTATTAGAGTTTGCGGTGAGGTCGAGGTAGAAATTTTCATAGATTAGAAAAGAGAAAAAAAGAAATCGAAGTAAAAGTTTCCTTCTACATCTATGCCATTGTTTTTTTCCTTTATAAAAGTCTAGAATGTATGTATTTCTTTTTCCTGATACAATCAATCTAAACTCATTGATAGAAAAGGGAAAAGGAGTTTATAGTTGTCAACCTTTTGGTCAATCAATTTTTACTCTTATTGATAGGTGAGATAACCGATGAAGCATGTATGGTGTTGATTCTATTCTCCATTCTTTTTCTTGATAGCACTAATAAATCTTTTTTGTGGGTTTCACGTACAGTTGATGGCATCCTTATCTAATGTGCAAGGGCATAGCCTCACCTCTTTTAACATTCCATCAGGATCGGGATAGGTTTAAACTCAAGGAAATAATCCTGGAGGCGCAACGCTTCCTTGGCGAAAGAGAAGGTCAACTGGTTGTTAAGTTGCGTGGTGGGGGCAAGGGAGCTGGGAGTCTATCAGAAAGAGACTTTGTATCTCTACTAGGTAGAGTTGTATGTTGGTGTTGTACTTTTAGTGACTGTTTTCTTAGGGACGTGCAAAAGACAAACATGATAGCCAAAACAGACCAGAGTGAATATTATTATAGTGTTATTAAAATTTAATAGTTGTTCTAACTCTTATTACAGGTCCCAAGCTAAACTTCAGAGAAATCTTATGTACCTTGCAGCTATTGATGATTTACAGTCCCAGCCTTATAGCATACATTCATAGGTAGAAAAACACATCTCGGCATTTCAAGTGTCTACATTTTTTGGTTAAGGATTTAACTTATATGCACTGACAACCTAAAGAAGTTCACACTATATATCAGCGTAACTTAACTTATTATAGTTGGTAACATGCCTTATTTCCTTGTTAATAATCACAGCTTTTTATGGATGATTACAAGTATCCTTACAGGCAAGGGCCTAGGGGGAGTAGAAGTGTCAGTGAGAGTGGCCATTCTTGTATCAGAAAGTCGATCAATTCCTGGTAAACTAGATAGCGAAAGCCAAGACACCAACTTGCCCAAAGTAAAAAACAAAATTGTAGCAGGGCACTAGTTGATGCTTTCAGTAGCAATTTACATTGGGTTCTTGTTAAATATTATTCATGGCTGAAATTTACGTATGGATTGGTCTGGCTATAATTGAAACGAGGATCCTATTTCTTCCTTAGCTTCATATAAGGCTGAGCCTAAGCCAGGAAATGTTGTGCAAATCTAATAAAAGTACAAAAAATTCGATCAGTAAGTAGCTAAACTTTCCTTAATCATATTTTAACACTATTGCATGTCCATTTTTTGTCAATGGTGTATCTAACGTTGTGAGTCCATGTTTCCAACATTGTCGATTTTAATAGTGTAACGTTGTTTAACGAATAAACAAGAAATAATAAGATGAAGTCGAGCTAAAAGTTATGTCATGACCTGAGCTGGGACCCTAGCCGTAACAAGCATCCCGAACCATGGAGGCCCAGACGCTCTTCTACACCGGGCGATCATGCACAATACACATATAATATAGAAAAGATGCAGAAAATATAATACATGGAATCATGGTCATGATCTGATTTAAGTATATCAATACTAAAGAAAACCCATCAACATCTAGACAACATTTGTTTTTCTCTGCGAAATCTCTTATACATACGAAATTAGTGAACTCTCTGAAACTGGGACAAGGCCCCCAGTGGACCTTAACCAAATTAAATAACAAATAACTGGACAGAAACATGCCTTCTGGAATAAAGAAGGCTCACCAACTACACACTTCTGTCTGAAAACTCCACGGCTTAGCAGGACCTTTAGGCTGAGCCTCAGACCCTGAAATATAGGGGGTCAATACAAATGTATTGGTATGCAAAGCAATCCAAAATAATGTGTATATATAAAATAGATGAGAGTAAGTCTAAAACATCATGCATGAAATAGTTAAAAAACATGGGCAATTTCAATGATCTTAAAAACAATTTTGACAGTTCAGTTGCAATCTTTGTATTACTTCTGAATTAGGTGATACACCCTACAAGTCTACAACCCCATAGGCTATATGGAGTCTGCCATTAACTCGGTGACAAAGATCCCAACCCAAATTTTTCGCAAGAGTTGGAGTGTCTAAGTTTGATACGCCACAGGGCACTAGGCCAGCGAATAATCCCTCTAGGGGACATAATCACCCGTATCGGCAAAACACAGTTTTGGAAAATGAGTTTTTGAAACACGTGCCTTCTTTGGGTAACCACCGAACACCTCTTCATGCCCAATTATAGTCTTTTTTGAACATGCATCTTTCTGAATTCAAAATTCGTAAGTCTGAGAAAAGCCTGATTTCTATTATATTCTGTGTCTGTTATAACATTGTCTATTTTGGCATCGTGATACCAAGATTTTCTAGTCATGTTTCTGAGACATAAATTATCATATCCTAAAATCTTATTTCAAAACATAAAGTTTGGACCACTGTACTTCAAACAATTCAAGAAGATTTAGACTTCAAAACATATATCAAGTTATGCAAAGATCACTCTTTTCAGCATTTCAACAAACATGTGGTCATCATGAAATTTGTGATAAAACATGCAATCTTATTAGTAAACATCTTTAACCTTTAACACCAAGAAAAACCCCCCTCTCTTCAATTCAACTCCATAATCAAGTCATAAATAAAAATGAAGATATCTGTATTATACTTCTTGAAATCCATTTGAAATAATCTATGTCATATGAAAAGAATGGGAAATCATAGCAAAAGAGGGATTCTATATGTTCATGCTCTCAATTAAATATTCAAAGCAAATTTTATACATACATATATACGAGTACAAATAAATTTGGGAAAAAGGCCTCAAAACCAAAAACAATAATATCATTAAAGAATTCATAATGCAAGATTGTAAATAAAATTCCAAAATCCCATTAAAACTTCATGATTTCTATAAATTTAAATCTTATTTGGAGTGTTATCAAAAAGCCCATGTAGTTTAAGAAAATCCAACGTACCTTAGATTAATTAGTCTAAAGAGAACTCGAATCTCAATTCGTCCCTTGGAAATCCTGAACTTAGATGTTGGTTCTTTATTCCTTGTTCTTAGAAAAAATTCTAATTTTGATGTTATAGATGAATTAGGAGTTATGTGCTTTGATTTAATGTAATTAGGTGTTAAAAAGGGTGGAAGAGACCCAAAAATCCCTCTAAAAATGGCTTTACATCGCTAAACGGAGGTGCGGGACGGTTCGGGTGACGAACCGTCACCTTGGGGATGGACCATCCCTCAAACCGTCGCTTTATTGCCTGGAAATGGGCTTACTGGCTCAGTTGTGATGGTTTGGACGATGGATCATCGCTGGCACGATGGTCCGTCAGCCTTCCCATCGTACTTTGGCAGTTCGAACAGCTCACTATAAAACGACCATAACTTTTTAACCCAATATCAGATTTAGGTAAAATTGGTGGTGTTGAAAAGAGGACTCAAAGAAATTTCATTTAATATATAGTAGGACCTATAATTCTCTATATTCAAAAAGTTATGTCCGATTTAATTTGACCCAAGTTTTGATGCTCACTAAAACTTGAATGATAGGAAAGCTTCCAACTCGTCCTTGGGTTAAGAGACCATTATGATCTCAATTCATGCTTAACTAGATTCCCACACTACATAATGGATTAAAAAACTGTATTTACATTGGATTTATGGATTTTGGAACATCTACGCATAGAAATGACGATTTCCATTCTAGCCCAAAATGCGGGGTGTTACATTATCTCATCCCTGAATGATGGGTAGGGACTTGTTAAAGATCTAAAGGTATGGATAAGGAACGTAACTTCGCATTGAAAATTTTTCCCCAACAATATATGCATAGGCATCAAAAGAGCTTCATGATAACCCCTAGTGAAACGCGTAAGAATGAAGTATGAGGCAGTGAAAATTTACATTGGGATGACCTTGCACATGAGTTCTACGAATCATTATCACCACAACATAAGGCATGAGTTAATTTGGTAATAGTAGGCCTGATTTACATTGGTACCATCATGAGATAATGAAGCTTGACATTAACATGATCTTGGCACATGATCAAAACATTGTAAGGCATGGAAATGTTTTTTCTAAGACTGCTCGGCCCGATTAAGATTGGTACAAGACACGAGATGAGATTCCCGCAAGATATAAGAATAGATTAGATTAGAAACATTCTCTAACTCAAAGATATATCGAATAGACTTAAACTCAGAGACACTACTTGTCTATACCCCAACATTAATCAACATACTTCATCATTTCCTACTTACAATTCTCCCGTAGAACATCTAACCACAATAATTTGTGTTCTGCCGTGTAATACTTCTATGTTGAACCCTAACTCGGAGGAAAGTGGTGCTAACTTAAACTAAGGGACCCTATACTCTACATTACATTAAGAAATCACATCACTTCATCACTATAATCCACAACCTCTAGTCTTAATTTATGGAATACTAATAACATGTCACATTGGTTTATTTATTCACCAAACACAAAATTCAAGCCTATCATTACGACACCCCACTTCATGGACCACTCCCCTAAGACCATCAAATTCAATCAATCTCTCAAAGATTATCACCATATACTTCCCTTCTAACTATTTCACATAACAAGAATTCGTCTCTTTTTCCCTCTTCTCTTTTAACCTTAGCGCAAGAAATACCACAAGATTTTCACCTTCAAGAACATCTACACCCCTGTCTAACACATTACTACGCTTCCACAACAATCATCACACTAACATACAGATGGTCATTAAGAGACCTGAGCACAATCATAAAGAATGGAAGTAACACTTGCCATACCATAGGTTATATCTTTCTACACTACTCAACGAGGGACATGAAATGAAGATACAATATAATCATGAAGTGCTTCATATGTCAAGTATTTAGATCATGATTGAAGAGTCTTTATGGCATAAAATCAACATGGCACGAGTTTTTAGGGCTAACCTATGATACCCGTGCCTTTTCCTAGCTAGAAATCATCTCAAGAATACTAGGACTTACTTTGAAATGCAAATATCTTTTTGTACATGCAGTATTTTTTAGATTTTCACTTTCTATTACGTGGGAAATTAAATTGGCTTTCCAACGAAACCAATTTCGTCAAATCCAACATCAGATGAAGGAGTTATGGATGTTTTACTCGGTACTGTCAGAATCGCCCAGGTGGGATGGCCCAGTTGGTGGACCATCAAATTAGTGACGGACCACCACTTGGACTATCACTTCCAAGGCAGAAAGGCCCCATTCTGGTTAAGGCCTGACAACCAAGTTGATGAACCATCAGCTTAGTAACGGACCACCACTTGGACCATCAAAGTCGTGCCAGTTGAACCACATTCTGGATAAGGTGTGACGGACGAGTTGACGGACCACCAGATATTTGATGGACCGTCACTCATACCATCAACCCTTATCCAATGAATCCCATTTCTGGTCCACATCTGATGGTCTAAATGATGGTTCACTAAGAGTCAGACAGACTGTCAGTCGAATCGTCACACGACACATTCAGTTTATTTCCAGGTCATTTTAATAGGGGTATTTTGGTAACTCACCACTCGTCTATACAAACCCAATTACACCCGATTTTAGCCACTTTTCATCATTCTTTCACTACAAACAACTAGGGTTTCTCACTAAATTAAATCTTCAAGACCAAGACTCAATTTTCTTCAAGAATCAAAGGATTTCAAATCCTTTCAGTTCAAAAACATCAAGAACCTTGAGTCAGGTATGCATAGTGTTCATCTATGGACCCCTTTCATTCATAGAGTTCAAGAACCACGATTTTAAATGAGAAACTTTGATTTCCTTATTGCTATGTGATGTTGTTCATGTCAATGACCATTGTTTAAACTTCAGAATATTATTTTAAGATGATTTCCAGGAAGTACATATATTTGTGGTTAAAACCCATGAAATTGGGTGGTTCAATATGATTAACATTTGTTGAGAAAATCTATGCCCAAGGTGTGCATGTAAGGTGTTTGTTAGAAAACCTAGGATTCAAGAAGTCTATATTTACATGATGTTATGATACCTAAATAACAAGTCCATATTAGCTATACACTCTATCTGAATTCCATGTTGTTGTTGTGGTGTGAAGCATATGGGTTAATGGAATTATAGAACATATACACAAAATGTATCCATGCTTTCCCTACCATGTTTGTGATGTTGAATAGACTCACGAAGTACACTATTCTTTACTTATGATATTATGAATTATGGACTCAAATCTTATGATCAAGTCATGTCATGTGTGTCAGTTTCCTTCTATCGAGTCCTGGGGATATTCATACCCGAAACTATAGATTTGTGCCTAGATCCATGTCATGTTGTCATGATATCTTCAGTCAAGCCATGTTCCATAGAATTCACTCAGTCATGTGACTCAGGAAACCTCAGAAACCTCATGATCTCAGTCAATTATCAGTATTATTTCGTTAGTTAACAAAAATTCAGTAAACCCAGTTTATGTATTGTAAGTTTAAGTCATGTTCAGTCTCTTCAGATGGGAGGAGTTAGCACGGAGAGAACCCAAGGATGGGAACTAACATGCTTCAGGATTGTCCTCAGTCAGGTCAGCAAAAACATCTCCATTCCCCAGCTCAGTCCGGTTGCCCGAATCAGCAGGGTGCTACTTCCAGTGCTAATAGTGGGCAACACCCAAATAGACTATATGCTTTTCAGATCTGACAGGATTAGGAAAATTCTCCTGATGTCGTTACTGGTACGTTACATATTTTCCATATTCATTTTTATGCTTTGCTAGATCCAGGTGCATCCTTGTCTTTTGTTACTCTCTTTATAGAAGAAGATTTCAAAATCAGTCCTGAAATTCAAGCAGAGCCTTTTTCTGTCTCTACCCCATTAGGTAAAACCATCATAGCCCTGCGGATATACAGGAACTGCCCAGTTATGATATTTCAGAAAGTCACCTCAGCAGACTTAGTTGAATTAGAGATTACTAATTTTGATGTCTTTCTCGACATGGATTGGCTTTATTAATGCTATGCCACAGTCGACTGTAGAAATAGAATATTTCAATTCTAGTTTCCAAATGAACCTATCTTAGAGTGGCAAGGTAGTACTTTATCTTTTTGGGGTCAGCTTATTTCCTACCTTCGGGGAAAGAGAATGATTTCTAAGGGATGTGTTTATCATCTAGTGCATATTAAGAATTCTATCTCCGAATCTCCCAGTCTCGAATCAGTCCTAGTGGTTAATAAATATTTTGATATTTTTCTCGAAGATCTTCCAGGCAATTCTCTCGAAAGGGAAATAGATTTTGGCATAAACCTTTTCCCAAATACTCAGCCTATCTCTATTCTGCCATACAGAATGGCACCAGCAGAGCTTAATGAACTAAAAGATCAGTTGAATGATCTCTCAGATAAGAGATTCATCAGGCCAAGTGTATCAGCATAGGGTACACCAGTCTTATTCGTGTGCAAGAAAAATAGTTCTCTAAGAATGTGTATCGATTACCGTTACCTCAACAAAGTTATTGTCAAGAACAAGTATCCACTTCCCAGAATAGATGATCTATTTGACCAACTTCAGGGTGCCAGTTACTTCTCAAAGATAGACCTCAGATCAGGCTATCATCAGCTCAGAGTTAGAGAATGTGACATTCCAAAGATAGCTTTTCATACTCGATATGGTCACTTAGAATTTCTAGTCATGTCCTTTGGTCTTAAAAATGCACCTGCAGCTTTCATGGACTTGATGAACCAGGTGTTCAAGCAGTACTTGGACATGTTCATCATAATTTTCATAGATGATATTCTGGTCTACTCTCGTACAGAGTGTGATCATTCAGACTATCTCAGAATTGTTCTTCAGACTCTCAGAGATCATCATCTATTCGCCAAGTTCAGCAAGTGTGAATTTTGGCTAAGATCAGTAGCATTCCTTTGCCACATTATCTCTATTGATGGCATTAGAGTAGATCCTTAGAAAACCAAATAAGTAAGGAATTATCCTCGCCCTGTATCTCCATCAGATATTAGGAGTTTCTTGGGTTTGGCTAGCTATTACAGATGGTTTGTCAATGGATTTTCGTCTATTGCATCTCCTATATCCAGATTGACTCAGAAAAAGGTCAAGTTTCAGTGGTCAGATTTATGTGAGAAGAGTTTTTAGGAATAAAAGACTCGACTCACCTCAGCTCCAGTTCTAACCCTTCCAGAAGGTTCAGATGGTTTCATGGTATATTGTGATGCATCCAGAGTAGGTTTAGGTTGTGTCCTCATGCAGCTTGGTAAGGTCATAGCCTACGCCTCCAGACAGTTAAAGACACATGAGAAGAATCATCCTACTCATGATATTGAGTTAGTAGTCGTAGTCTTTGCCTTAAAGATTTGGAGGCATTCTATTTATGGAGTTAATGTAAACGTCTTCACAGATCATAAGACTCTCCAGTATGTCTTTTCTCAGAAAGATCTCAATCTTCATCAGAGAAGGTTGTTAGATCTCTTGAAGGATTATGACATGAGTGTCCTTTACCATCCGGTCAAGGCCATCGTTGTGGCCGATGCTCTCAGTAGACTCTCCATGTGTAGTATTTCTCACGTTGAGGATAGCAAGAAGAAAATAGGTTAAGAAAATCATAGCCTTGCCAGACTAAGCATTCTCTTAGTCTACTCTTCAGAGGTTGGTGTATTTTTTAAGAATAGTTTAGATTCATCTCTAGTTTCTGAGGTAAAAGAAAAGCAAGATAGGGATTCTAGGCTTGTCAATCTAAAAGAGTCAGTTTAGAATCAGAAGGTTGAGGTTTTCTCCCAAAGGGGAGATGGTGTTTTTTGTTGTCAGGGTTGTTTATGCGTTCCAGGTGTAAATGACTTATGGCAACGAATTCTTGCAGAAGCGTATGGTGCACGATACTCTATTCATCCTGGGGCCACTAAGACGTACCGCAACTTGCGGGAGATCTATTGGTGGAGTAGGATGAAGAGAGATGTTGTAGAGTTTGTGGCTAAGTGATCTACATGTTAGAAGGTTAGGATAGAGCATCAGAAACCTAGTGGTTCTATGCTGGAGTTCACCATTCCTACTTGGAAGTGGGAAGAAGTGAACATGGACTTCGTGACGGGTTTGCCTCGCACTCGTTATCAGCTTGATTTAGTTTATGTTATTGTAGACAGAATGACTAAGTTAGCTCATTTCCTTCCAGTTCGTACTTCTTACTCATTTGAGGATTATGCCAAAATCTACATCAGAGAGTTAGCCATATTACACGGTGTTCCCTCATCTATTATCTCAGACAGAGGCACCCAGTTCACCTCTCACTTCTGGAAAGCATTCCAAAAAGGTCTTGGTACCCAAGTCCATCTTAGTACAACATTTCATCCTCAGATAGATGGTCAAGCAGAAAGAACCATTAGACTCTTGAAGATAGACTAAGGGCGTGTGTAGTTGATTTCAAAGGAAGTTGGGATGACCACTTGCCTTTGGGTGAATTTGCATACAACAATAGCTATCATTCCAGTATTCAGATGGCTCCATTCAAAGCTCTCTATGGTAGGAGGTATAGATATCTAATCGGTTGTTTCGAGGTTAGTGACGCCTTAGTCAAGGTCATGAATTGGTATTCGACGCCTTAGAGAAAGTTTAGTTGATCAGGGAAAGACTCCGGGCTGCTCACAGCCGACAGAAGACTTATGCGGATGTTCGTAGAAAGGATCTCGAATTCAAGGTCGATGACTAATTCTATCTCAAGATCTCTCCCATAAAGGGAGTGAAGAGATTCGGCAAGAAAGGAAAGCTAAGTCCCCGATATGTCGGTCCTTTCACGATTCTCAGTCTCTTCGGCAAGGTAGCCTATGAGCTTGAATTGACTTTAGATCTAGCCTCAGTTCATCTAGTCTTCCATGTCTCTTTGCTCAAGAAGTGCATAGGTGACCAAATAGTTGTACTCCCTATTCAGAGCATTGACATTAAGAATAACCTCTTTTATGAAAAGATTCCAGTTAAAATCTTAGACTATCAGACTCGTCGATTGAGGAACAAAGAATTCCCTCTAGTCAAAGTTCTTTGGTAAAATCAGTCTCTAGAGGAAGCTACTTGGGAAACAGAAGCAGATATGCATACCAAGTACCCTCAGCTTTTCTCCGTAATTCAGATCAAGCTCAAGGTAACAGTCTTTCTTAAGCTTATTCAGTTTCACGTTCAACATTCAGTATAAACTTGGTATCTATTGCCATTGCATACCCAGACATGTGTTCATATACTGGTACAGTATTTAATCATGCATCATCCATGCATTCTCACCTTGAGAAACTTAATTTATCTGATTGCTCAGTTACGTATTCATGTATCAGTTACGCATGCATCAGATATGCATGAGCAGTATGCTATGTATAGTTTGTCAATCGTGAGATCATATTCCACATATTCATGTTCAGATCATTGTTTCCCCTTCCATTCATTTTCATTCGAGGACGAATGTTCTCAAGGGGAAGAAATTGTAATACCCATGCCTTTTCCTAGCTATAAATTATCTCAAGAATTCTAGGACTAACTTTGAAATGCAAATTTATTTTTGTACATGCAGTATTTTTGAGATTTATACTTTCTATTCCGTGGGAAATTGAGTTGGCTTTCCAATGATACCAATTTTGTCCAAATTTGACATCAGATGAAGGAGTTATGGACGTTTTACTCGGAACTGTTAGAATCGCCCAGGTGCGACGGCCTAGTTGGCAGACCGTCAAACTAGTGACGGACCACTACTTGGACCGTCACTTCCAAGGAAGAAGGGTCCCATTCTGGTTAAGGCCTGATGGCCAAGTTGATGGACCGTCAACTTTGTGACGGACCACCACTTGGACCATCAAAGCCATGCCAGTTGAGCCACATTCTGGATAAGGTGTGACGGATGAGTTGATGGACCACCAGATATTTGACGGATCGTGACTCATACCGTCAACCCTTATTCAATGAATCCCATTTCTGGTCCACGTCTGACGGTCAAAATGACGGCCCACCAAAAGTCAGACGGACCGTTAGTCGGATCGTCACACACAACGTTCAGTTTATTTCCTGGTCATTTTCACAGGGGTATTTTGGAAACTTACCACTAATCTATATAAACCCAATTACACCCGATTTCAGCCACTTTTCATTATTCTTTCACTACAAAAAACTAGGGTTTCTCCCTAAATTAAATATTCAAGACCAAGATTCAATCTTCTTCAAGAATCAAAGGATTTCAAATCCTTCCAGTTCAAAAACATCAAGAACCTTGATTGAGGTATGCTTAGTGTTTATCTATGGACTCCTTTCGTTCATAGATCTCAAGAACCATGATTTTAAATGACAAAATTTGATTTCCTTGTCGTTATGTGATGTTGTTCATGTCAATGACCATTGTTTAAACTTCAGAATATTATTTTAAGATGATTTTCATGAAGTATACATATTTGTGGTTAAAACCCATGAAATTGGGTGATTCAAGATGATTAACATTTGTTGAGAAAACCTATGCCCAAGGTGTGCATGCAAGGTGTTTGTTAAAATATCTAGGATGCTAGAAGTCCATATTTACATAATTTCATGATACCTAAATGACAAGTCCATATTAGCTATACACTCAATCTTAATTCCATGCTATTTGTGTGTTTCTATTGTTGTGGTGTAAAGCATGTGGGATAATGGAATTGTAGAACATGTACATAAAATGTATCCATACTTTTCATACCATGTTTGAAATGTTGAATAGACTCATGAAGTACTCTATCCCTTATGATATTATGAAATATGGACTCAAATCTTATGATCAATTATGTCATGTGTGTCAGTTTCCTTCTATCAAGTCCTGGGGGTATTCATACCCGAAACTATAGCTGTGTGCCTAGAGCCATCTCATGTTGTCATGATATCTTCAGCCAAGCCACACTCTATAGAATTCAGTCAGTCATTTGACTCAGGAAACCTCAGAAACCTTATGATCTCAGTCAGTTATCAATATTATTCCGTCAGTCAACAAAAATTTAGTAAACCCAGTTTATGTACAATCAATTAAGTCATGTTCAGTCTCTTCAGATAGGAGTAGGAGTTAGCACCGAAGCAAACCCAAGGATGGGAACTCACCTGCTTCAGATGAACGCGTGATTCTTAGAAGCAATCCTTGCGTTCCAAAACTATGTAGCCAGCATACTTTGAGACATCAACACTACCACTTGAGGGTTGATGGGGAGGACATCCGTCGTTCTCTTTTGGGGACACTGCCAGATTTGAGCGTCACTCACAACATGTCTTTACCCGTGGCACGGTATTGACACCCTTCCAATCAGGGAAGCGATTAGGCCCCAGTTCAGCTACTTTAGTATACATGGGGCATGTCGGTTAAACAACTACCTCCCACAGTTTCAGACTCAGTCTCAGTAAAAGAACTCAGACAGTTCTTCAGATATCTGTATACCAGGCCTGTCAGATACAATCCCTCATGCTATTAGAACTACATTTTCAGTCGTGTATTAGCGAACAGATTTATCTATCACATACTCACGACCTCAGTTACTATGTATGTATGTTTGCACTGTTACGTTCATATCAGTCAATATCTAGCATTATTCATGCATGTAAACCCTTCGCATTAGCCTACCTCACTCGTATACTCAGTACTCTAGTTATACTGATGCATTTTCTCTATGGTGCTTTCTTTTCATGTTACACCATAGGTTTAGAGACACTATTTATAGACCAGCAGTAGCAGTTGTATTCAGCACACAGAGTTGCAGTGAGTCCTCTTCATTCGAGGATGATATTACTTGATTTATTCATTTATTAATTCAGTTAGTTTTCAATTTATGGAGTTAGTTGGAGACATGTTCCTTCAACTCCTTATTTAGACAAGTACTTAGAGGTTTTTAGATTTAGTATTCAGATTCAGTTCAGATTCAGTTATTTTGGGTATTTGCGACCCACATGGATGTCATGTTTTGATAGTTTCTTTATTCAGTTGAACCTTGTGGTCTATTGTTTATGTTTTCTGTATTTTACAAGTATATTATGAGTGTGCAGGTACAGATATCAGTCATGGATTAGCTTGTGGTCCTTCAGGGTCATAAGCACCGTGTAGCATTTTGGTTCAGAAAATCGGAGCGTTACATAACCATAGTGAGAAATATGAGCGCTTACCTCAGGAATTATATAAAAAAAGTTCAGAATTCATAAAGTCAATGATTGAGACAAGAACTTCTACTCGGAGCATCGCTTCTTATTTTCAGAGATGAATTAGTCATGAGTTCACACAAATTTATCATTTGGCTAATCCCGACAAAAAATGAATCAGTAACATATGAAAATATAGTTTTTTAGAACCAAGCATGATTTGGGACACAGATTTATGGATCATTAACATCGTATTATAGATATTGAATATGTGAAAGACTAGATTTATTGAGAAATTGTCGCTTCTAGTTTGCAGGTCAGAACATGAAATGGCTTACATAAAGAATTCAATCCTTAGACATAGAAAGGACTTGAATACATAAGACATTGGTAGAATGAACTCTTAAATTGAAGTAGGAGTAATATGCTTAAATAGGAATAGGTTTACCATGACTCTTTCCTAACTTGCCACAATGAGAAAATTCAGAAACTACCTTAACTTACCATCACCCCCTTAGATCAAAGTCACAATTCTAGACTTAAGAACATAACCTCTCATCAATCTATAATGATAAGTCTCAATACAATAGAGGGGTACATTTACATACATGAACACATACTTCCCTCAATAATTTAACATATTGACACTAAATTCATTCTAGGACATCCCCCTTCAGGGTTACTAATCATAACTTCCTCTAACCCCAAAGTCATCAACTTATGACTAACATTATTATGGGCATGGACATCCATGCACTTACACACTTAACACTCTATCTTCAACTCCTTAGAATACTTGCATTACGCCTCTAATCACATAGTTTACAACTTAACAAAATTTATAAAACCATACCTAAAGATCATATTGCCTACCTATATTTCCTCAATTCAACTCTAACGAACACCGTATGATATCTCAGCACACTTCTCTATACTACAATATAAAAAAAAACTAGGTTCGTAAAAAACTTATACACATAAATGCTAAACTTTCCCTTTTTAAGTATACTCTAAAGACATTGCTTTCCAAGAACGATACTCTTAATTTTCGATATCCTCTATCATCGTTAACCTACAACTTGCAGTCTCATGAGCATACACATCTTCACTCCTTATTACATACAAAAAATCCACTCTCCACTACTTAACCTTCAAACATTAGATCGTTAATCACATAACTTATATCATAAAATCTTACCTAATGCCATACTACCAAGGGTGCAACTTATTCTTACATACTTACGCACTTATCCACTTAATGAATCACCCATAATTCATTATTTTAACACTAGACCTCATATACACATATACCTCATAATTACCACTTAAATTTTTTCATAGGTCATCAACCTAAGATTTTTCACAAATCCCATCAAGCCTACTAATTCATTCCCACAAAAGATACATCATTAAAATTAAGCTATTATTCTTACCACCACATTCAACATCTAAAATTCAAGCCTATAGTCTAGGATCAATCATTTACCACCAATGAAGAATGCAACATAATATACTAGTCTGTCAGATTAGGAAATTCAACCCAAATACCTCATTCCACTTAGATACTACCTACAACCAAATCTCCTTAATGACATTGCTACTACACCTCAAAATCTACTACATACCTTCTCACAAGTAGTACTAGTTTACAACTACTAAAGAAAGGAAGGTAAAGGGGGTAAAGTCACATAATAGACATGTTCAACCATAATCTTTTAGTGTAGCCCAATACGATCTTATCTACATATTCTACTTCCTCACCTCATACTTACATACCCAAGCATACCTGGACGCTCTTCTACACCTGGCGATCTTGCACAATACTCATATAATATAGAAAAGGTACAAAAAATATAATAAACGGAATCATGGTCATGATCTGAGTTAAGTATATCAATATGTAAGAAAATCCATCAATATCTAGACAACATCTATTTCTGCTTGCAAATCTGTAATACATACAAAATTAGCAAATTGTCTGAAACTAGGACAAGGCCTCCAGTAGATGTAAACCAAAGTAAATAAAAAATAACTGGAAAGAAATAGGCCTTCCAAAATAAAGAAGTCTCACCAACCACACACTACTTTCTGAAAACTCAAAGGCTTAGCAGGATCTCTAGGCTGAGCCTTAGACCCTGAAATGTATGGGGTTAATACAAACATACTGGTATGTAGAGTAATCCAAAATAATGTGTATATATATAACATAGATGAGAGAAAGTATGAAACATTATGCGTGAAATAGTTAAAATACATGGGCAATTTCAATGATCTTAAAAATAATTTTGACAATGTTGTTTTAATCTTTGTATCACCGTATAAGTCTACAAACCCACGTGCTATATGGAGTCCACCATTAATTCAGATGTCAAGCCCCCAACTCAAGTTTGCCATAAGAGTTGGAGTGTCTGAGTCAGATACGCCACAGGACACTAGGCCAGCGTATAATCCCTCTATGGTGCATAATCACTCATATCGGCAAAACACGGTTTCGGGCAATGAGTTTGATAAAATTATGCCTTCTTCGAGTAACCACCTAACATCTCTTCATGTCTAATTTTATCCTTTTCTGGACATGCATCTTTCTAAATTTAAAATCCATAAGTTTGAGAAAAGTTTGATTTTTATTATAGTCTGTGTCTGTTATAACATTGTTTGTTTTGGACTCATTATAGCAAGACTTACAAGTCATGTTTCTGAGCCATATATTACCATATCATAGACTCTTATTTCAAAACATGACATTTGGACTACCATACTTCAAAATAATTCAAGAAGATTTAGACTTCAAAACATTTATCAAGTTATGCAAAGATCACTCTTTTCAACATTTCAACAAACATGTGGTGGTCATGAAATTTGTGACAAAACATGCAATCTTCTTAGTAAACATCTTTAACCTTTAACACCATTTAAAACCCCCCTCTCTTCAATTCAAACTCATAATCAAGTCATAAATAGAAATCAAGATATTTGTATCATACTTCTTGAAATCCATTCAAAATAATCCATGTCATATGAAAAGAATGGGAAATCATAGCAAGAGAGGGATTCTAAATGTTCATGATCTCGATTAAATATTCAAACTCAATTTCATACATACATATATATGAGTAAAAATAAATTTGGGAAAAAGGTCTCAAGACCAAAAATAATAATATCATTAAAGAATTCAAAATGCAAGATCGTAAATAAAATTCCAAAAATTCTTTAAAATTTCATGATTTCTATAACTTTAAATCTTATTTGGAGTGTTTTCAACAATACCATGTAGTTTAGAAAAACTACACGTACCTTAGATTAATTATTCTAAAGAAAAGAACTTGAATCTCGATTCGTCCTTTGGAAATCTTAAACTTAGAGGTTGGTTCTTGATTCCTTAATCTTGGGAAAACTCTAATTTTGATGTTATGGATGAATGAGGAGTTATGTGCTTTGATTTGATGTAATTAGGTGTTAAAAAGGGTGGAAGAGACCCAAAAATCCCTTTAAAAATGTCTTTAGATCGCTAAACGGAGATGCGGGACAGTTTGGGTGACGAAATGTCACCTTGGGGATGGACCATCCCTCAAACTATCGCTTTATCGCCAGAAAATGGGCTTACAGCCTCAGTTTCAATGGTTTGGGTGACAGTTCATCGGCCTTTCCATCGCACTTTGACAGTTTGGAATGCTTACTGTAAAACGGCCATAACTTTTTACCCTGATATCGGGTGCAGGAAAAACTAATGGCATTGGAAAGAGGACTCAAAGACCTTTTTTTTATATATAGTTGTACCTTTAATTCATTATATACAAAAATTTATGGTCGATTGAAGTTGACCCAGGTTTCGACACTCACTAAAACTTGAACGATAGGAAAGCTTCCAACTCATCCTTAGGTTAAGGGGCCTCTTTGACCTCAACTCATGCTCAACGAGATTCCCACACTTCATTATGGATTAACACACTATATTTATCATATTTATGGCTTTTGGAACATCTACGCGTAGAAATGATGATTTATATTATAGCCCAAAATGTATGGTTTTACAAGTTTCCCTCTACATCTATGCCATCCTTCTTTTCCCTAATAAAAGCTACAATGTGCATCTTTTGTTTTCTGGATACAGTTAATTTTAACTTTTTGACTGAAAATGGAAAAGGGGTTTACAGTTCTTGCCTATTGTGCAATCCGTTCTTGCTCTAATTGGTAGGAGAGATAACCAATGAAGAATGTTTGGTATTGATGTTGTTCTCTTTTTCTTGATAGCACTAATAAATCTTTGTGTGGGTTTCACATAAAAGTTGATGGGAACCTTGCTCTAATGTACAAGGGCATAATCCCACTTCTATTTAACTTGCATAGTTAAAGAGAAAAGGCTTAAACTCAAGGAAATAATCCAATTTCTAAACAACACAGGGATATTTTCCTAGGGAAAAGTAAAGTTCATTTGGCCCTTAATTTGCACAGCTGGGGAAAGGGAGCCGAGGGTCTATCATAAAGAGTCTCTCTATCCCTACGAGGTAAGGGTAAGGTCTGCGTACACTCTATCCTCTCCAAACTCTATATGTGGGATTACACTGGGTATTTTGTTGTTGTTGTTGTTACAATTGGGATGTTTTGTATAGCATTAAATGAAGAACGAAATCATCCTTCTAAAAAAGGTTATAATCGATAGGTAACAAAATGTCTGGTTGGGATGTTGCTGATGTCTGGCTGTGCTCTATTACATTTCCAAATAACTTAGAATCATCAATAGACCTAGTTGACCAGTAGGAGTCTGCCCTTTAATTCTTACACCGTTTTAAAATTTCATTTGATCAATAAAACTTTTTATTGCAAAGATCTACTATGGTGAATCTTCTCATTCAAATTTCGGTATGTGTAAGTAGTGTTGTTTTCCTTCTACGGGTACTAGAATCTTTATTAATACAACAAACTCTTCATTACAAGTTCACGTATGAGCAAGAACAGTTTTGAAATTCTTTAACACCTTCAACAGAAGATTATTACTAATCTATCCAAGAAGTGTATTAGATATCAGAAAATAGATGAAACAAAAATTTTAGACCAAGTCCCCCGAGTTTACGGAGTGTCCTTCAGGAATAATTTCCCTCACTATGCCCCAGGTTATGGAATTTAACTCCCAGGATAAAATGGCCTTCAATACAATTATAGTAGTACCTCAAATAATTGAATTCCACGAACGCACACAACGGTTTGAATGATCACATAGAATATTTTTAAGAGAAGAAGAATTTTGCATTCTAAAAAATTTCATATCTCAAACTATGGATCAAAGCAGATTTATATAGCCTATCATATACCTCTTCGAAAAGGTGGCAGTGGTTCTCTTAAATGGTGTGTGTTTTCTGAAAATTTATGTTAGTTTATCCAAAGACCATGTCCTTTTCCGAACAGGTATACCAGTTCACGAAATAGTGCATTTGCTCAAAAATAGTGCATCAGTTCGATGAAGAATGGCATCAGTTCAAAACACTATTTCAAAATCTGCATGCATGCATAAATAAAGGATTACTATTGCATTTTTTCCCTTTGGTATTCGGATTAAATTTCTGTCAAATAAATTTTATCCAAAAAGATAGATCTCATCGATCGATCATTTGCCAAATCCAAATCCAAATCCAAATCTGAAGCCGAAGCCAAAGCCAAGCCGAGCGAGCGAGGACGACGGCGTGAGGCATCTCTTATTTCTTACCTTACATAGCATGTGGAAATGTGTTTCATAATATAAACACTCTAAAGCTTCTTTCTCCTACCAATGTGGGAGAATTTTAGTAAGCTTTCCTATTTTTGAGAACACTTTCTATTTTGGTGTAAACTCAATTTTCTCTTCCACTTAATTCCCTCCATTTTCCATTGAAAAACACATGTAGAACCCAAAAATTCCCCCATATGAATGGGGAATGGCTATTTTTCATAAAGGTTTTATCGACAAGTATGTGATCATCAAGCAAAGACTGATTGCATCTGGATAAATGGGTTTCCCTTTGAACTTTCCATAGTGAACATGTATCGGATGGACTCGATCAATCGGTAGATTTGATATCTTTGAAACATCAAGCTTTAATGTACACCTAGAAAACACATGTCGCACGACCAGCCTTTTACCGTTTATGATTCTCACAGTTTTATTCTTTTCATCCACGAACACATCCTGGTTTTATGAGAGCTTAGAGAATAGGCCTTTACTAACATTCTTCTTGAAGCGCTTCTACTTCTCCCTCACATTGGTGATTTCTAAACGTTCAATCCTATAGATTAAACTATTGGTCAGATCTGCCAAATTTAGATAATCATTAAAAGACTTTCAACCTTAAGTCTTATCCATGTTTATGATACATTGTCTACATCATGAGAATGGGCTGGGAATTGACAATGTTGAACCTGTCAGACACAACTTTGTTTGATCTCCTTGAACCTAGCTCTTGGGATCTCCAGTCTTCTAGGTAGAGTTACCACCATGATGACCTATCCTAGGCCTTAAACCTATTCCCTTGGATATCCTTTCCACTTCTTCTCTAGATAGGCCTTTTTTAAGTGGATCCAACAACTTATCTTTTGACTTTACATAGTCAATAGTGATAATTCCACTAGAGAGAAGTTCCCTAATGGTATTACATCTCTGTCGTATATGATGAGATTTACCATTGTACATCATGCTCTCTGCCCTACCTATTGCCGCTTGGCTATCACAGTATATACATACGAGTTTCACCAGCTTGGTCTAATAAGGAAATCTTCCAAGAAATTTTAGAGTCATTCTACTTCTTCACCAGCTTTATCAAATGCGATAAATTTAGATTCCATTGTAGAGAGAGCAATACATGTCTTTTTGGATGACTTCCAAGAGACTGCTCCTCCACCGATAGTAAATACATATCCACTTGTGGATTTTACTTTATTCGATTTGGTGATCCAATTTGTATCACTATATCCTTCAAGTACCGCAGGATATTTATTATAATGCAAGTCATAGTATTGAGTGTATTTAAGATACCCCAAAACTCATTTCATTGTCATCCAATGAGTTTTGTTGGGATTACTCATGTACCGACTCGATTTATTAATAGTGCATGCTATGTATGGTCATGTACAATTCATTATGTACATTAAATATCCTAATACTCTTGCGTACTCCAATTGTGAGTCACTTTTACCTTTATTCTGTCAAAGTGCAAAGCCCACATCCAATAGAGTCTTGCCAATACCAAATTCCATAAACTTGAATTTGTCAAGTACCTTTTTGATGTAATGAGACTGTGACAATTCCAACCCTTGTGGAGTTCTATGGATTCTTATCCCTAAGATGACATCCGCAACTCCAAGGTCTTTCATATCAAACTTTCTTTTGAGCATTCGTTTTGTTTCATTTATGTCTGACATATCTCTACTGATGATCAACATATCATCCATATATAAACAACTAATGACTTGGTGATTCAGAGTGTCTTTAATATAAATACATTTATCACACTCATTTATCTTGAACCCATTTACCAACATGGGTTGGTCAAACTTCGCATGCCATTGTTTAGGTGATTGCTTTAGTCCATACAACGACTTAATAAGTTAACACAGCTTATTTTCCTTTCTTGGAACCACAAAACCCTCAGGTTGTTCCATGTATATTTCTTCCTCCAATTCTTCATTTAGGGAAGCAGTTTTCACATCCATTTAATGGATTTCAATAATATATACCGCAGCCAAGGCAATTAACATTCAAATTGATGTTATCCTTTTTACTGGTGATTATGTATTGAAGTAATCAAGACTTTCTTTTGTTTGAAGTCTTTTACTACAACTCTTGCCTTATATTTGTCAATAGTACCATCCACTTTCATCTTCCTTTTGAAGATCCATTTAGAACATAAAGGTTTAATTTCGGGAGGAAGATCAACTAATTCCCATGTATGGTTGCATAAGATTGAATCAATCTCACTATTGACTGCCTCTTTCCAAAAAGATGAGTCCAAACATGCCATCGCTTCCTTAAATGTTTAAGGATCATTTTCTAAGAGAAATATTACAAAATTTGATCCAAACGAAGTAGATGTTCTTTGACGTGTACTACGTCTTGAATTTTCTTCATTATGTACATCCTCACTTGGTTTATCTTGAGGTCATTTAGACCCCCCATGAGACTTTTCATGTCTATTTTTATACGGATAAATGTTTTCAAAGAATTCAGCATTATCTGATTCAATTACCATATTTTTATTAATATTCAGATGTTTAAATTTATCAATCAAAAATCGACATGCTTTACTACTTTTAGCATATCCTATGAACATGTAGTCCACCGTCTTAGGTCGTATCTTAACCCTTTTAGTCATAGAAATTTGGACCTTTGCTAGACACCCCTACACTTTGAAAGATTTTAAGTTGGGTTTCTTTCCTTTTCATTTTTCATAAGCAATTGATTGTGTCTTACTATGGGGAACTCTGTTGAGTATATGATTGGCTGTAAGGATAGGCTCGCCCCATAAGTTTTACGGTAAACCAGAACTTATAAGAAAGATATTCATCATTTTCTTCAAAGTTTGGTTTTTCATTTTCTCAATTCCGTTAGATTGAGGTGAATATGGGGCTGTAGTTTGATGGACAATTCCATTCTCTACATATATTTCAGTGAAAGGAGATTCGTATTCCCCACCCCTATCACTTCTTATCATTTTTATCTTTTTATCTAACTGATTTTCAACTTCATTTTTATATTGCCTAAATGCATCTATTGCTTCATCCTTACTATTTAGCAAATATACATAACAATATATAGAGAAATCGTCAATAAAAGTTATGAAATACTTTTTCCGATCACGTGATGGTGTTGACTACATATCACAAATGTTAGTTTGTACTAAGTCTAAAGAATTGGAATCTAAAGAATTGGAATTCCTTTCAACGGACTTATAAGGATGCTTTGCATATTTTTATTCCACACACGTTTGACACTTTGATTTATTTCACTTAAAGTTCAGCAAAACTTCTAAGTTAATCAGTTTTTCTAACATTTTATAATTAACATGGCCTAAACGTTCATGCCATAAATCCTAAGACTCAAGCAAATAAGAAGAATTTGAACTTTTATTTATTTCAACATTTATTACATTCATCTTATAAAGGACCTTGGTGAGATAGCCTTTTCCTACATACATTTCTCCTTTGCTAATCACAATTTTTCCAGTAATGGCTATACATTTGAATCTGGTCTTGTCTTGAAGTGAAATAGAAATTAAATTCCTGTGGAACTCCGAAACATACAAGACATTGTTAAGTTTCAAGACCTTTCCTGAATTCATTTTCAAGCATATTTTTCCTGTTCCTTCTACCTTAGTAGTAGTGGAGTTAGCCATGTAGATTATTTCTTCTATTTGAGCCGGAGTGAATGGTGAAAATAACTCTTTGTTGTCACATACATGGCAGGTGGTACCAGAATCCATCCACCATTCACGAGGATTCCCCACCAAGTTTCATTCTGAGAACATAGCACACAGATCACCGCATTCTTTGTTGGATTCAATCATATTTTCTTGATCCTTTTTCTTGACTTTCTTCAGAGCACGACAATCTGTGGACTTGTGGCCAATCTTTCCACAATTGAAGTATTTTCCCTTGAATTTCATCTTGGGTTGATTGCTTTCTTGTTTAACTTTCTTCCTTTTCTTAGATTGTTTTGGTTATCTTCCACAATATGTGCTCTATTAATTGCAGCATTTCCTTTTGACCTTCTTTCGATATCTGTATTATCCTCTTCAATACGGAGTCGGCCAATAATATCTTTGATAGTCATCTCCTTGTGTTTATGCTTCAAGTAGTTTTTGAAGTCTTTCCACATTGGTGGTAGCTTCCATTATCACTGCTACTTGGAAAGCATCATTCACAATCAAACCTACAAAATAGTTTATGTAAGTATTAAGAACATTTTCAAGTTGTTCAACTAAGGTATTTTTCAAAGATATACCTTCTTCTAGGAGTTCGTGGATGATTACTTGCAATTCCTACATTTGAGAGACAACCGATTTACTATCATCATTTTAAAGTCCAGGAACCTTGCAATAAAGAATTTCTTAATTCCCATATCCTCTGTCTTGTATTTTTATTCTAGTGCCCCCCACAATTCCTTCAATGTCTTAGTTCCACTTCAAATATTGTAGAGGTTGTCTTGGAGACCACTCAATATATAATTCGTGCAAAGGAAATCCAAGTGCTTCCAAGCTTCTACAATCATGAAATACCCTTTGTCCGAGGTTCTCTCGGGTACCTCAGGAGCATCCTCACTTGTTAACTTTTGAAGGCATAGTGTTGTGAGGTAGAAGAACATCTTCTGCTGCCATCGCTTAAAGTCAATGCTCGTAAATTTTTTGGCCTTCTCCGCAGGTGCCATAGGTTGTGGAGCAATTGCTCGACTTGTTGAGGCAATACTAGTTTCCCTCACATTTGTTTCCGCATCTTGCATTTGACTTTTGTTATTCATTTTTACTGTCACCACAAGACAATAATATTTAGTATTTTCAGAATACTACTTACAAAGTTAAGCAACTTTAAATTATTCTTCTTGTTTCTAGTTAACAATGAAGTTTTTGTGACTTTCAATTGTCAACCGAGTGAATTTTAAACTTGTGATGAAGATGTTATGTCTTCTAATCACTAGTTAAATTCAAATGGAGTAGAAAGCTTAAAGCTTTAATCTTCGAAAACAAGTAATACTAATTTTGAATTTATTCCTTAAGATTGTTATTTTCTTCTACGGGTACTAGAATCTGTATTAATACAACAACAACTTCATAACAAGTTAACGTACGAACAAGAATAGTTTTGAAGTTCTTTAACACCTTCAATACAAGATTATTACTAATCTATCCAGGAATGTATTAGATATCAGAAAATAGATGAAACAAAAATTTTAGAGCAAGTCCCCCGAGTTCACGGAGTGTCCTTCAGGAATAATTTCCCTCACTGTACCCGAGGTTATGGAATTTTCCTCCGAGGATAAAATAGCCTTCAATCCAATTATAGCAGTACCTCAAATAATTGAATTCCAAGAACGCACTCAACGGTTCGAATGATCACACAGAATATTTTTAAGAGAAGAATAGTTTTGTATTCTGAAAAATTTCGTATCTCAAACCTGTGGATCAAAGCAGGTTTATATATCCTATCATACGCCTCTTCGGAAAGGTGGAAGTGGTTCACTTAAATGGTGTGTCTATTTTGGAAATTCATGTCCGTTCATCCAAAGACCATGTCCTTTTATGAACAGATATACCAGTTCACGAAATAGTGCATCATTTCGAAGCATCTGTTCCAAAATAGTGCATCAGTTCATTGAATAATTGCATCAGTTCGAAACACAGTTTTGAAATCTGCATGCATGCATAAATGAAGGATTACTGTTGCATTTTTTCCCTTTGTTATTCGGATTAAATTTCTGTCAAATAAACTTTTGTTCAAAAAGATTGATCTCATCGATCAATCCAAAGACGAAGTCGAAGCCGAGCCGAGCGAGCAATGACAATGGTGCGAGGCATCTCTTATTTCTTGCCTCACTTAGCATGTGGAAATGTGTTTCACAATATAAACACTTTAAAGATTCTTTCTCCCACCAATGTGGGAGAATTTTAGTATGCTTTCCTATTTTTGAGCACACTTTCCATTTTGGAGTAAACTCAACTTTCTCTTCCACTTAATTCCCTTCATTTTGCATTCGCACACATAGAACCCAACAAGTAGTTCAAATTCCAGTAAGTGTAAGTAACTGATAAAGAAATGGATCTTTGCCCTAACTTAACCACAAAAGCTAACTCAAGAGGGGAGGATTACCCAAGTCTATATTAGCAAACTACCAGTCCATTCCCCAACCAATATGGGACTTTTACCCACTCTAACACCCCCCTCAAGCCCAGGCCCAACTGGCACTGGCGCATGGATCAGGAGCCCATAATGGGGATGAACCTGTCTCCAATACCATGATAAAGAAATGGACCTTGGGCATAGCTCAACCTCAAAATCTAGCTCAAGAGGTGAGGATTACCCAAGTCTATATAAGCAAACCACTAGTCCATTCTCTAACCAATGTGGGACTTTTAACCACTCTAACACCCCAGTTAGAGTGGGTAAAAGTCCCACATTGACTGGAGAATGGACTAGTGGTTTGCTTATATGGACTTGGATAATCCTCACCTCTTGAGCTAGATTTTGAGGTTGATTTAGGCCCTAAGTTCATTCTTGACATGGTATCAGAGCCAGGTCCATTTCTATTTTGGGCTCTCGGTCGACGCGCCAGTGCAGTTGGACCTAGGCGTGAGGGGGGTGTTAGAGTGGGTAAAAGTTCCACATTGGCTGGAGAATGGACTAATGGTTTACTTATATGTACTTAGGTAATCCTCACCTCTTGAGCTAGCTTTTGAAGTTGAGTTAGGCCCAAGGTTCATTCTTGACAGTAACTACATTTGCAAAATACACATCCTCGTTATCCCACAGGGTATACCCCTACCACTTCACAAACAATTACTTGTGTAATTTGTGCAAATTGGTTTGTATGTTGGGATTCTTATCAATCCAACTGCACAAGTGTATTCTTTGGTGAATTAATTATATCGTTTTACAGAAGTAAGTCATACATTTGGGTAAATTTTTAGCTACTTTTCTTGCTAGGATGTGGTCAACGGCATGAGGGCTTCCTTTTTCTATGGATTATTTTAGCTTAATTAAATAGATAGGAGAAGATTAAGATTGGAACTGATGATCTAGCCCATAGTCACCTATGGAATTGTAGCCCTTGAACATTCTTTTTTTAAGCTGAATCCCTGGTATTGCTGTATGATCTGCAAAGTTGCTTATGTTTTTGAGTTGTTGTTGTATACAATTGGATATCTGTATAAAGAATGCTAAGCATAGTAGCTATAAATTATTTTTATCTCAACCTTAATCTACTTCATTTTCTAGTAAATGTGACTTCCCTATCTTGTAGATACCCCAAAAAGTGAGAGGAGAAGGAGTTCTTTAATGGCTGGTCATGTATCTGATGAGGTCTCGAATATGTTGATATACTTTTTATATGGTAGTACTTTTTCAACTACAGTTACTGAAGGGCCAGGGCCAGCTTCCCAGCAAATTGAAACCAAAAAAATCAAATATTGTGTGGTCAGGTACTGTCGGACCTGAGCCAAACAATAACTTTTAAGTACTTTGTAGCATTAGGACAGTTCCTTAACCCCAAATTTCTTTTCCTGTCGCCTGTAATCTCTTAGTTTTCTTTAGGTTAATTCCTTTGCTATAATCAGGACTGAAGAAGAAAGTCACAGCCTAGGTTACTTGAAAGATATTTATATATTGGACAGAAAAGAGTTAGGGTGCAGTTGTTTCAACATTTTTAGGAAGTCCATTGTGTAATTCCTGAGCTTGGGGGACACCCTAGATAAGTACTTATAACACCTCATGCTCAGGTGATGTATGATGAGTGTATTGATGCTCTTGCTGCAGTTTTGACTCCTAAAGAATATGAGAAAAATAGTTCTCTTGTCCCGAAAAAATTGTCCTCTAGTGTTTATGTGGTCTAGGGAATTCAGAAAAAAGAATGTCAAGCCATTCTCTCTGTGGGAATTGGATGGATACTATAACCAAACGATATAAATATATTGCACAGTCATTATAGTAGCCATCCAATCCACTTAGAGAGAATGGTATCACCTTATTGTTTCTGAATTCCCTAGAGCACATATAGACAAAGAGAACAAATTTTTTGGGACAAGAGAAATATATTTCTCATAATTTCCAGGAGTCAAAACTGTAGCAGGAGCATCAATACACTCGGCATATATCACCTGAGCATGAGGCGTGATAAGTACTTCTCCAGCGTGTCCCCCAAGCTCAGGAATTACATACTGGAATCCCTAAAAATGTTGAAACTTGAAACCGCTGCTCCTTAATTCTTTTCTCTCCCTTTTTGTTCTCACAAAAATCATCCATTAACCTAGGAGTGACTTTCTTCTTCGGCCCTGATAATATCAAAGGAATTAACCTGCAATAAACTAAGAGTTACAGGAGGAAGGAAAAGAGATGTGAGATCAAGGAATTAATTAATGCTACAAAGTGTCTACAGCTATTGTATGTCCATTAGCACTAAAAGAAGGATAACCTAAGTTGCTTGGTGCAGGTCTAAGTAGTACCTGACCACAAATTATTTGATATTTTTGGTTTCAGTTACTAGGATGCTGGACCTGGAATAGATATTTTCCCCTTCAGATTGAAACAAAGGTACAGAAAAAAGTAGATCAAAATATTTGAGACCTCATCAGATATGTGACCAAACTTCAAAGAGCTCCTTCTCCTTTCACTTGTCGGGGTATCTACAAGATAGAGAAGTCAAATATCATTTATTTGTAGCAGCACAATACCTAAATGTAATGAGCTTCTTAAAATAGCTCATTTATGTTAGGAAATTAAGATTTCTCTACAAACTCCTAGATTACTGATACAAGTCTTTTGGTTAGGATGAGTGGTTCTAAGTGAGCCACATATGTCAATAGTTTATTGTGAGATATTTTTGCTTATTTTGTGGTTTGCTTATATGTATATCAAGCATATTTAATGAACTATCTAGAGAAATAGAGAACTCATAAAGTTTCTAATTTTTCCTTCTTCCTCTGCAGTTTTGTACCAATTTACAACTGCAACTTCTTATTGTTCTTCCAGTAGCTTTACACTCCTTGTTCCTTTTGTGTGTAACATGGTATCAGAGCTTCTGTATTTTTTTTAATTAATTTTCTTGGACAGTCATGGCACATGAATTTCAGCCAACAGCACGTCCTCCAATATTTACCGGGGAGAATTATCACATTTGGGCTATCAAGATGAAGGTTTATATGAAGGATCTCAACTTATGAGAAGTCACTGAGAGAGAACCTAATGCCCAACCATTGAGAGTTAATGCAACTCTCACTGAAATTAAAAAGCATGATGAGTTGGTGACTAGATCTCCTAGTGTTCTGACTTGCAGACGTTCAAGTCTTACGTAAAGATTTTACAAGGATTATGGCTTGTGAAATAGCCAAAGAGGTCTGAGATAAGTTAAGGAGGAGTTTGAAGGCAGCAACACGGTGAAGTCTGTCAAGGTCATAACTTTGAAGAAGGATTTTGAACTTTTGAAGTTGAAGGACACAGATAGTTTGAAAGAATAGTCTTCCAAGTTGATGGAGATAGTAAACCAAACAAGAACACTTGGTGATAAATTTCAAGATCAAAAAATTGTTAAAACGATTCTGATCAGCGTTCCCGCCAAGTTCAACTCAAAATGCTCAGCTATTGTAGAGTCTTGTGACTTGGCTACTCTTACAATAGCTGAATTGATCTCTAAATTGCATGTTTAAAAGCAACGGGTAACTATGAGAAGTGAAGGGATAGTAGAAGATGCCTTTCAAGTAAGGCATAAATTCAAGCAACAAAAGGAAGGTAGAAAACTATCATTAGATAGCTCTGGAGAGGTAAATCTAGAGGAAACCAAAGTGATTCGTCTGGAAAAGAAAACTTACCATCTTGTGGTATTTGAAAGAAGATAACCCACTTGGAGAAGAATTGTTGGAAGAAGTCAAAGATGACTCCTACTCAATATAGATATTGTGAGAATTATGGACACATTGAGAGGTATTGCAGGCAAATAAAAGTTCAAAGTGGCCAATCTCCCCAACAAGTAAATTTCGCTAAAGATCATCAAGTTGAAAAATCAGAGGAGAAGGTATTCATATCCTCGCACACATCTCATGTTGATCGATGTAATTGGTATGTCGATAGGGTATTAGCAAGGCACCTGCCGATTGATGAAAATTTGTATGTTCGCATAGAAAAATTTGATAGAACTAAAGTGAATCTTGAAAATGGTGCACTGGTGCAAGCTCAAGGCAGAGGGTCAGTAAAATTTCTTACTAACAAAGGTATGAAAATCATTTATGATGTTCTTTATGCACCAAATTTAACTCAGAACTTGAGTGTTGCTCAGCTACTTCATAAAAATTATGCTCTTAATTTTAAGGATAAAAAATGTGTCATTTATGATCCTAAAGCATGTGAAGCAGCTAAAATTAGCAAAATTGACAATTCCTTTCCAATTTCATGCTATTTTACTGAAAGTAACTCTGTTACTGTTGAATCAAGAGATACTTGGCTTTGGCATAAAACGTTCAGTCATCACAACCTTAGTTCATCAGTATATATGAAATTAAAGGGTAGGGTTCTTGATGTACCCAAAATGACATGTGCCGAGATGTTTGTGATTCATGCAAATTCGGTAAATTGCATAGAAAATCCTTTCCTAAAGGGACTCTTTGGAGGGCAAAGGAAAAGTTAGTGTTGGTTCATACAGATATATAGGGACCAATGATGATGGCTTCTTTGAGTGGAAATAAGAACTTTATTCTCTTTGTACATGATCCCGCTCGAATGACATAGGTTTGTATTCCAAGTAGCAAAGTTGAGGTGTTTTTTGTTTTCAAATATTTAAAGACTATGGTAGAAAGAGAGAGTGGTTGTTGGTTGAAGTATATCAGGTTGGACAATAGAACTTAATATACTTCACACCAATTCAACAAGTATTATAAAGATTTGGGTATTCAACAATAATTCTCACATTACAGGACATAATAGGGTCTCTAAGAGGAAGAACAAACCAGTTATGGAGATGATGAGATACATGCTGGAAGAAAAGAAGATACCTATTTTGGGCTGAGGCAGTCAATGATGTTGTGTATCTGCTGAATAGATTATTAATTAGAGTACTCCAAAGCATGACACCATCTGAAGTATGAAAGGGTATTAATCCATGTGCAAGACACTTGAAAATATTTGGTTTGGTGTTCTACGCACATGTTCCAGATGCTAAAACAGGACAATTACTCAAGGCAGAACTCTGTATTTTGTTGGATTATAACACATTTACAAAAGGGTACACAATGTATAATGTTAGCACCGAGAAGGTGTTTATCAGTAGATATCTTGTCATGCACGAGTCTAGCCACTACGATTGGGATCAAGATATTATTGTAAAGAAATAAGTTGTTACCACTTTAGTTGCAACTCCAAGTCTGCAAAAGAGAGATATTCCTATCAGTCCTATTGCTGTAACATAATATATTCAGATGTTGAATTGACACCGGATTCTCTAATTTTGAAGACCAGAACAGTAGTTGAAGTTTATGAGCAATGAAATTTTTCTTAAGTTAAGCCATCCTCTTTTGAAGAAGCAGTAGGTCATGGAGCTTGGATTTCATCAATGTAGGAGGAGCTTGCTATAATTGCAAAATAGTCTGGTGGACCTTTATACTAGTACTACTTTGTAAAGTGAACAATTTTACTTAATCTTTTGTCATCTTAACCCCTCAACTCACTAAAATACAATACTTTAGATCCCCCAAACCATTGGCCAAGCTTATGTGGCATTAAGGAGGCTCAGTGGGTTCATTTTAAAAATAAAATAATTAAAAAAATTAAAAGGACAAAGAGACCACCCTCTTCCTTTGCAATAGTCCCCCACCTCCAAAAGCACCACCTACACCCCCCCCACCACCACAAATCCCAATCTCCTTTTCTTCACACTAGCCCCAACCTAGGGCCCCTTTCCTTCGTACCAGGCCGCCCACCCAAAGCACCACCTACAACACCCAATGCACCACTATTACAACACCCTCCCCCTTAAACCCTCCAACCCCAAAACTAAAAAAAACTTTTTTTACAACCTTTCTTGCTCCTATAGCGCCATTAAAGCCCCCACTAGTCACTTTTTTTATTTTATAAGTCACTCTATCAATTTAATATTTTCATATTTTTTAGGATTAAAATTTAAATTTGAATTGAATGTGAGTGATAGTAGATATTGAAAAATTAGTAAAATCCATGGACAAGCTTGAAATTTTTGTGGATTTATTAAAGACATTCAAATTTGGAAATTGAAAATTCATTATGTTTGTGGATATGGATTTATATTTGAAAATTTAAATTAGTTAGAGAGGAATTTCAATTATTTGGAATGAAGTTGATGCTTAATTTGTGAGAAAACATCAAGAACAAGATTATTTAATTTTTTCTACAACTTGTAAAAGTTTTTTATTTAATTAAATTTATTTTAATATTTAATTTCTCATGTGGAATTTAAAAATGATGTGAAATTTAATACAACATTTAAAAATGGCATGGAAGCTGATGTGGAGGCGATTGTGTTACACACACTGAAATTATGATTAAAAGATTGTATTTTAATGAGTTAAGGGTTCAGATGACAAAATATTAAGTAGAGGCGTTCACCTTACAAACTCGAACAAGTACAAGGGTCCACCAGACCATTTTGCCTTCTATGGTTGGTAAAAATTATTCTTAGGAGCTGGTTGATAGGCTAGAAAAGAAGGATGTCATCAGTGTTAAATGGGTCTATAGAACAAAGTTCAATCTAAATGGGTCCATTTTAAAACATAAATTCAGACTTGTAGTTAAAGGCTATTCCCAGCAATCTGAAGTGGACTTTAGTGATATGTTTGCTCCTGTTGCGATGTGTACGATAGTAAGATTTCTAGTCGCTCTTGCAGTACATTACAAGTGGAAAATCTACCATTTATATGTCAAATCTGCATTTCAAGATAGATTGGTTGAATAAGAAAGTTTTGTTAAACAACTTGAAGTTTTTTCAATTTTTTTACAATTGTAGAAGAAGAAGACAGGGTGTATAAGCTTAAAAACCCTCTACGGTCTTAAACAAGCTCCAAGAGCATTGTATAGTAGGTTGGATACTCATTTGTTGTCTCAAAGCTTTAACAAAAGTCTAAATGATCGGAGTTTATACGTTAAAAGGAAAGATGATGGTATGTTGATCGTGAAATCCATTTATGTTGATGATGTGATGATCATAGGTGAAAAATATCTTATGGTTCAAGAAGGTAAGGACACGATGTTAAAATTTTTGAGATGTCTGATATTGGAGAGATAAAGTTTTCCCAGGAATATAGATTTCTCAATCTTTAAAAGGAATGTTCTTGTCCCAAAAGAGTTATCTGTTGAATTTGTTAAAAATAGTTCAAGCTTGACAAGTGCAAATCCAATGCAACTCCACTATTGTTGAGAATAAAAAGTTGATGAAGGATGATGAAGAGAAGAGAGTAGATCCAAAACTTTATACGAGCCTTATTAGAAGCCTACTTTATTTGAATGCTACCAGGCCTAACAGGATGTTTGATGCCAGTTTATTGTCTCTGTATATGCAAGGTCCACGTACTAAGCATTTTGGAGCTACTAAATGGGTGCTAAGGTACATTAGAGGGACAACTGACTATGGAATTTGGTATCGAAGTTTAGAGAATGGGGCTTTTATTGGATATACAGATAGTAATTACGGTGGATATTTGGATGATTATAAAAGAAAATCTAGTTACTCTTTTTTTTCGTTTCGGGAATTTCCTCTTAGAGTATGAAGAAGCAAGATATCATATCTCAATCTTCAATGGAAGACGAGTATCTGGCTATTACATCTGCTTCAAATCAAGAAATTGGGTTGAGAAAAATCTTGTTTAAATTGGATCTTTTACCTAAAGAACCAACAGTGAGTGATCTATGCTGACAACAAATTAGCCATTCTTATGGCTGAAAATCCAATGCAACATGGAAGAACGAAGCCGATCAACATTATATTTTTTTAAGAATAGCGCCATTAGATTTTGCTAAGACTAGTGCGTCAAAAGCTGGAGATTAGTTGTACTTGCTGATGTAATTCTAAAGACAACTTTAAAGTATGATTTAAGTTTATCTAAATAAGGCTACAATCTTACAGAATCATATTTACATTTGCTGATCTTTAGGCCATAATTGTTAAGATAATGATAGCTTGTTAACTCATTTTATTGAGCTTTTTTGGTTATGATATCATGCATAAATATGGCAGTGGATCATTTCAATAAATAAGGAAACTTAACCTAGACTTTTTCTCTTTCTTTTTTAAGTTAAAGATTTGTTTTTCTCCCCAACAAATTGGTATCTAGAGCATTGCCATCTTGAGGGACCTATGAGAAGAGAGTGAATCGAAAAAACACAAGTTCTTTCTATATAACCATTGTTTAAATTTTTATCTTAAATAGTTTATAGAAAATGAATTTTAAAATATTCTTTCTAAATCCACCTATATTCAATGGTAAGAATTATCAAGCTTGGGAAATTAGAATGACGATTCATCTTGAAGCATTGGATCTTTGGAAATAGTAGAAAGGGACTATGAAGTAACTCCTCTTAGATCTAATCCAACAGTGAATTAGATGAAACATCACAAGGAGACAAAGATAAGGAAAGCCAAAGCCAAAGCATGCCTTTTCTCTACAGTATCTCCCTCAATTCTTACAAAATTATGCAAATAAAGTCTGCTACAGAGATTTGGGAGTATCTCGAAAAGGAATACCAAGGAAATGAAAGAGTGCAAAATATGAAAGCGATGAATCTAATTTGGAAATTTGAAATAAAGAGAATGAAAGAATCAAAAACTATAAAACATTATGTAGATCAGCTACTGGTAAGGATTTTACTGATGAAATAATTATTCAAAAAATTCTTGTTACACTTCCTGAGAAATATGAAGCCACAATCTCTTCTTTAGAGAATTCTAAAGATCTGTCAATCATTACCTTGGAAGAACTTGTTAAAGATTTGTAAGCACAGGAGCAAAGGAGAATAATAAGGAAAAAAGGTTTTTTTGAAGGTTCTTTTCAAGCTAAATTACAAAACGACTCATACAAGGTAAACAAAAAGAATCAAAAGCAAAAGCAAGGCAATAATTACAACAATAAGGGTGGAAGTAATCCACCCTGCCCTCATTGCAAAAAGACAAACCACTCACAACAGAAATGTTCATAGGGACCAGATGTCAAATGTAATAAATATGGTCAACTAGGCCATTGGGAGAGGGTATGCAAGTCACAAACGCAACAACAAGAAGCCAAGGTTACAGTAAATCAATATTAAGAAGAGCAATTGTTTTTAGCAACTTAATTTTCTAGCAAAAGAACTTCTGAAAATTCATCGATTGATAGAGGATACACAAATAATATGCCTAGTGATCAAGAGATCTTTAAAGATCTAGATAGACCTTTTATTTCGAAAGAATTAGAAATAGAGAATATCTTACAAAAGGAAATGGAACAATTGCAATTCAAAGTCCTGCAGGTTTAAAACTTATAACTGATGTTTTCTTTGAACCTGATCTTGTTCAAGAAAATGCATGCGTCATCAAGGATTCTGATAAAAATGAGATGTTCAAGGTCTAGATGAGAGGAAGAAGTTTTGCCTTGAATCTATTAGAAAAGGAACAAGCAATAATTGTCCAGTTGGAAAATGATTCAGAGTTATGGCAAAAAAGACTCAAACATTATCATCATGATGCCATACTCTTCATGAAAGAAAATTAACTAGTAGAAGGTTTTTCGAGCCTTGAGAAAAATCTACTTGCTTGTGAAGCTTGTCGGTATAGGAAGCAAACAAGGCTTTATTTTCAGAATTCATCATGGAGGGCAAAGAATAAGCTGCAACTTATTCACACAAATGTAGGGGGACCTCAAAAAACACCATCCTTAAAGGGTAGTAGAATTATATTTCCTTTATTAATGATTGTTCTAGATATTGTTGGATTTATTTTTTGAATCTTAAATCTGAGATTGCTAATGTATTCTAAATATTTAAGGCTTTTGTGGAAAATCAGAGTGGTTGCAGAATTCATGTGATAAGAATAGATAATGGAGCCGAGTATACTTCATAAAAGTTTAACAACTTTAGTACTGAAGCTGGGATCGAGCATCGTCTAACAGCACCCTATACTCAAAAAATGGAGTAGTAGAAAGGAAAATAAGATGCTAATGGAGAAGACACGATGTTTGCTCCATATGAAAGGGCTACTAAACAAATTTTTTGGTGAAGCTACAAATACTACAATATTTCTACTAAATAGATTGTCAATTAATGCTTTGCAAAAGAAGACACCATTTGAGGCTTGGTTTGGTTACAAACCTTTGCTAACAAATCTAAAGATTTTTAGTTGTCCTTATTTTTATTATGTACCTCAGGTGAAAATAGATAAACTGGACAGTAGTCTATTAATTATAAAATCTATCAGCCTTAAAATGACAAACTGATTGTTAGCATGGATGTCGCATTTTTAGAAAATGACACCTGGAGCTGGCAAGATGATGAATAGCAAATGAATCTAGAATTTCTAGATAATGATATTGATGATGTACCTATTAGAGTCACAAGAACACTTTTTGATATGTATCAATGGTGTAATTAGAACCTGTAGGATTTATAGAGGCTCCGAAAGATGAGGAATAGAGATATGCAATGAAAGAGAAGCTCAAAATGATAGAAAAGAACAACACATGGGAGTTGGTTATTGATTGACAAACCATCACATAGGAGGGCTATTAGAGTCAAGTGAGTTTGTATAACTAAGCTCAATCCTGATGGTTCAATAAAAAAGTACAAGGCCAGGCTAGTTGTAAAAGGGTACGAGCAAATATTTGCAGTAGATTTTTCTAAAACTTTTGATCCAGTCACCTATTTGGATATGATGAGGATTTTATTAGTGTTAGAAACTCAATGGGGATGGAAAATCCACCAGCTTAATATGAAATTATCTTCTAAATTGTTACCTTGAATAAGAAATCTTTGTAGAACTACCTAAAGGTTTTCTATCAAAAGGCAAAGAAGACAAAGTGTACTTGCTAAAGAAGGAATTGTATGATTTGAAACAAGCTCCTAGAGCTTTGTATAGCAGAATTAATGTTAATCTTCTTAGACTAGGATTTCAAAAAATCCTCAATGAGTGTACACTCTATATTAGGAAATAAGATTTTGATTTAACAATTATCTCTTTGTATGTAGATAATATGCTAGTTATGGGTAGCAATTTGGACTTGATCAATCTGCTCAAGACTAAAATGATGAAAGTTTTTTAGATGACAGACCTTGATGAAATGTTTTATTTTCTTGGAATGAAATTTCAAAAAAAAAGAAATAATATCTTCACATGCCAGCAGAAATATACCAATGAAATTCTCAAAAGATACAAAATGGAAGATTGCAACTCCTATGAATCAAAACGAGAAGTATTGTAGAGAAGATGGAGCCAAAAAGGTTTATGGACTTTACAGGAGTCTGATAGGTTGCCTAATGTACTTGACTACAACGAGGCCATTGTTTATGGTGTGAGTTTACTTTCAAAATATATGCATTGTTGTAATACCCCTATACTTTTTCTAGCTTGAAAAATTTCCCCAAGAATGTTAAAAGCTTTTTTTGAAAGTTGAATCTACTTTTTTACACGTGGTTTTTTCAATATTTTCACTTTTTATCATGTGGGAAATCAAATAAGATTTCTATCGATACCAAATTCGCCCAAATCCAACACCTGGGTGAAGAGTTAGAGCCTTTTTAGTGAGACAGTGTATCACCTGAGCCTTCAGCACATCGCGGAGATAGCTCAAATTGCAATTGTCAATTTCCAGTATGGCTCCACAATAGTGGTGCATCGCACCAAACTTCCAGCTCACAGATAAGGTGGCAATGTGATAGTTCCACATCGCGCCACCATGCAATTTCCCATTTGTCACTTTCCTGTGTCTTGGCACGATAGCGACGCGTCGCACCAAGGATGAACATTGGGAAATTTTCACAGAAAAATTAAATATGAGTCCTATGGTTAAAACGGTCAATTTCCCACCCTATAGAAGCCTTATAATATGATATTTGGCCATTATTCAGCAGCTTATACTCAATTACTCTCAAAAACTCTCAAGAACAAGCCCTAGGGTTTTCATAGAAGGTTCAATTCCAAGAGAATTCACCATCAAATTTCAAGAACCTCTCCATCAATCTTCATAGAATCACAAGATAAGGTATGCGTAGTGTTCATTCATGGACTCCTTTCATCCATGAAGTCCAAGAATATCTTTTCAAATTCAAGTTATGGATTTTCTTTATTAATTTCATGATTGGATTGCTCTTGTTCATGTTGATAATGACTAGTTGCATTCTAATCCATGTTGATAATGAAGCATCACAGTACACCACAAAACCATCAAAACCATTAGGTAAAGTCAAAAAGGGGACTAAAGTGAGTCGAGTCTTCAACTCCTGAAAACTCTTCTCACAAGATTCGGACCACGAGAACTTCATTTTCTTTTGGGTCAACCTAGTCATAGGAGACACTACAGAGGAGAAACCCTCAAAAAAACGGTGGTAATAGCCAGCTAAACTCAAGAAACTTCGGATATCAATCAGAGAAATAGGTCTAGGCCAATTTCTAACAGCTTTGGTCTTTTGGGGATCAACTCTAATACCCTCTAAAGAAATGATATGACCTAGAAAAGCAACTGACCTTAGCCAAAACTCACACTTACTGAACTTGGCAAACAACTTATGATCTCTAAGGGTTTGCAAGACAGTTCGGAGATGATCAGAATGTTCATCCTCACTACAGGAGTACACCAGTATATCATCGATGAACACTATGACAAATATATCCTGATATTGTCTGAACACTCGATTCATGAGGTCCATGAAAGCTGCTGGGGCATAGTTAACCCAAAAGACATAAAAAGAAACTCAAAATAGAGATAACAATTTTGGAAAGCAGTTTTCGGGATGTCACACTCCCTAACTTTGAGTTGATGATAGCCGGAACGAAGGTCTATCTTTGAGAAATAACTTGCACCTTGCAATTGGTCAACAAATCAGCTATTCTCGAAAGAGGGTACTTATTTTTTACGATGACTTTATTCAGTTGGCGGTAATCAATGCACATAAGCAAAGAGCCATCTTTCTTTCTCACAAACAAAATAAGAGCACCCGAAGGAGAAACACTGGGCCTTATGAAACCCTTATCTAGTAGATCTTTGAGTTGCTCTTTCAACTCCTTAAGTTCTGTATGGGCCATACGGTAAGGAGGAATAGAAATGGGTTGAGTATCGGGAAGAATATCAATCCCAAACTCTATCTCTCTATCAAGAGGTATCCCTAGGAGATCATCCGAAAATACATCAGAAAACTCATTGACGATGTTAGCAGACTGGAGAGTTGGAGTCTCATACTTAGTGTCTTTTACTCTAACCAAATGGTAAATACACCCCTTGGAAATAAGCTTTCTAGCTTTGAGGTAAGAGATAAAATAAATTTTGGGTGACACAGAATTCCCAGACTACTCAAACATGGATGCACCGAAAAACTGGAACTTGACCACTCGGGTCCGACAATCAATAGAGGTATAAGAAGAATACAGCCAGTCCATACCCAGAATCACATCAAAATCTACCATGTCTAACTCAATCAGATCAGCTAACAAGACTCTATGAAGAACGGTAATAGGACACTTTTACACTTTCTGGGCAACAATCGAATCACCCAATGGGGTAGAAACTAGGATAGGCTCAGGAATAATCTTAGGACTCATTTCATAATTCACAGCAATCAAAGGTGTAACATATGAGAAACTGGATCCAGGATCCAACAAAGCATACATATCAAACTAAAATATATGAAGCATACCAATAATAATATCGGGAGAGTCCTCCTATTCCTGGCGGGACGGTAAAGCATAGAATCTATTCTGGCGCTGCCCACCAGCATTACTAAAAGAGGCGCCCTGAGCTGGGGCTGGGCGAGTTGCTGGAACTGGAGCACTAACAGTCTGAGTTTGGGTCTGAGGGCGATAGTCACGATGCCCTTGTCCATCCTGTGGACAATCTCTAACTCTGTGATCCATGTCACCACACCAGAAACAACCCCTCTTCTCACCCCAACACTCACCCGAATGGGCCCTACCACACTTAGGACACAGGGGATAATTTGGCTTACTGCCAGCACTATACTGGGACCTGGATGCATATGACTTGCTACCTTGCTCCTGCCTACCTCTAAGAATAGGAGCACTAGCAGATGACGGTGCTGTCATAGACGAACGATCCTAACACTGAGAGAGACTCCCTCCCTGCAATCTAGTCTGACCCTGTGCGTGCTATTCAAACCTAGCTCTCTGATTCCCTCTCATTCTATCTCTCTCCTTAATCTTGTTTGCCTTAATCTATTGGGCATGAGTCATCAGCCTAGAAAGATTTATCTCACTATTCAGCATAGAAAACCTACACTCTTTAACCACATAACTAGACACTTCAGTCACAAACTTATCATACTAGCCTGATTATCAGCCACTAAGTCAGAAGCATACTTGGCCAACTGATTAAACTTTAGACAGTACTCCCTAATAGTCACAGAGCCCTGTCACAGGTTCATAAAATCTTACACCTTCACCTCCCTCATCTCCAAAGGGAAAAACATATCTAGGAATGCATCCTGGAACTCTTGCTAAGTTGTAGGGACAGCTCCCTCACCTCTAACTTTCCTCAAAGCAACAACCCAGTCATAAGCAAGGTCTTTCAACCTATACGTAGCCAACTCCACACTATGTTCCTCAGATACATGCATTATCTGAGTAATCTTCCACACCTCCTCTAAAAACAATCGTGGATCCTCATCAGACTTGGACCCATAGAATTCCAGCGGATTCATCCACATGAAGTCATGGATCCTGGCAGCAGCTGAATCACCTCTCTGTTACTGTGGAGATAGGGTCGGGTTTGCCTAAACATTTGTAGTAACAGCTTGGGCCAGCGCCAGAAAGGCTGCCCGAAATTAGGCATGAGACATGTTTTCATTCAATGGGCCAGCGGGTTGAGGTTGCTGACCATTATTATTTCTTCTCGCTCAATGTGGGGGTAATTTCTAAAAGAGGAGAGCACGAATCAATAGCAGAGAGAGACACTTTAAGCACAACAGACTTCTGAAAGAAAGAATCACACTTTTTCCTAAAACGTCTTATAGCCTCTTGCTCATAGATGTGGAAAGCTACACACCGATTATCAAGACTCTACTTAACGTGGCTTGTCAGACTCCCTAGGATACCTTAAGACCTTAGGCTCTGATACCAAGTTTTTAACGCCCCGGAAAATGAGTCCCGAAGCGTCACACGGTGCTTGAGGCTACAAGCAGCTCCAAGCTAACCCTTTGAGCCATTTTTATTCAGTTCAAAACAAATCATCAAAGTTTCCATAAATGACCCTCAAATACCAACATAGTAATCATCATCCAAGAATAAAAGAATTTCGAAAAGATAACAAAATACAACTTATTAGTCAACTCCCAATATCTATACTAGTCTGAGAAGCCTCTAAGAAAATCAATAAAAATAGCGAGCCATTGAGACATGCCCTAACTGACTCATACTCAGTGATCAAATGTAAATAATTTTGTGAAACCAACATGAGACATCACGTCCTCGGAACATGAGGACTCACCACAATAGAGGCTGTAGAACAGCATGCCCTAAGAATCACTGTCGAACTTGGAACTGAGTACCTAAACCTATATTCTGAGAAAATCCAACCCACATCCAAAGATGTGGGTCAGTACCATGGAAAGGAACCGAGTATATGGGAGTGTATGCAGTTGTATAAACATCATCATTATAAATATTTATAAGAAATATGCAGGATGTATGAAAGACTCACATAGCCCAAAGAAAATCATCATAATCATGAGAGGATGAAATAAGTACAATAACACATGTGAGTCATCATATAATTTGTCAATCCCTTTCAGTTCATCAAGAATATCAATTCTCATAATATAGATATCATTTAAATCTTTCGAAAGAATAACTTTCCCAATTCCACTTTCAAATCACTTTACTATTCACCATAGACACAAGGAAACACACACACACTGGGAGATCCTATAATCGACATAAACCATGTAGGCTACACGGAGTCCAACGTACAATCCACATTGGGGAGAGCCATCCTATCTTTTCCATTAGAGTAGGACTATCGATATCAAATCCACACAAACTAGTGATCACTATATAAATCAGCCTCAGCCTCACTCCTATGGGGGCACATAGTTCTAGGGAAGTAAAGTCGCTTTATACCTCCTATTCGGTGCTAAAGATTTCTCCCGAACTTAGCTCATATCATTTCAAAGACAATCGACAACAAAACAATTTCAGTAATATATAAATATACATTGGGAGTCATCATGCTTCCCATCTATCAAAATCAACCATGTTGTGGATTTCTTTCACACTCGAGTTCAAGACAACTCCATTAAGACCAAAAGGTCAAATCATTCAAAATATCTTAAATATTCAACATCAACATGCATATAACACAGACTTTCTCCAAAAAAACATAATTTTCAATGGGGATTCACGACCCAAATATTAAAATCATGATAAATATCATTCAAGATTCATGCTTTATATCTCCACACATGTAAATTCATCTTTCAAAATCATAAACATTAAGATTTCATAATAATCATCATAATATATGGGTTCATGCTTCAAATTCATAAAAATCAAATAAAAATCATGCCTTTGTAAAGAAAATTACTTTTGGGCACAAGAATGAAAGAGAGTTCTTGTTGGAAAACCCCACATACCTTAAATGGTGAACTTTAGATCGATACTCATTTTTGAGATGTTAATCGTGCCTTTGAATGATAGTTCTTGGAGTTCAACTAGGAACTTGGAATCTTTAATAAATTTACAGAATTAATGGTAAACTTTGGAGGTTCTTGAAGTTGGATATAGGACCTTAGGGTTTTTTTTTTGAGGGAATTTGATAACATATAACATATAATGCTTCTAATAGTCTTTAATATAGGGTTTGGACGGATTTTGGGTGAGGGGTAATGACCAAAACGCCCCAAAAAATCAAATAATTCTCGAATCTGTCCTTTGGGGGACTATTTTGATAGTCTGAAGTAGATCAGCCATAACGTTTTACTTTGATATCCAAATTAGATGAAACTAATTTCATTAGAAACAGGACTCGGATATCTTTCCATTGATATATAGTATCTCACCCATATCATTGTGTACAAGGAGTTATGATCATTTGAATTTGATCCAAAAATTCTCTTTTGATAGGCTGAAGTAGATTGACCATAACTTTTTGCTCCGATAGACAAATTGGATGAAACCAATTTCATTGGAAAGAGGACTCACAGATCTTTCCGTTGATATATAGTATATCACCCATATCATTATGTACAAGGAGTTATGATTTTTTTAATTTGGAGAAAAAATATGCCAAGCCTCAGTACTTTTTCCTGCACGTTTTACTGTTCACTACTATTCATGGTTTGATCGAAATGTTCATACCTCGTCGCTCGGGTGTCTATTTTGGATGGTCCACATATTTTTTGAAAGATTATTCCATACTTTACGCAATGGTGGGTCATGATCTAAGACATACTACACAAAAAATTTATAATTCATTCTAGAAGATAGAACCCAACACGTTTACACACAAAATTTCAAAGAAAAATTTCCCAGGGTATTACACTACTAGATAGGACTGGTATCAAATTTAGTTACTCAGATACAGTACGAAACTTGGCTAGTTCCATTAGCAGGATTGTCAGACATAGTCACTCATGTTATCAGTTATCAGAACATCAATCAGTTTTCAGCTTCAGGACTGCCAGATACAGTCAACCAAACCTGTTCTTCATAATCAAAATTGTTAGACATAGTTATCCATGTATCAGTAACATAGTATCAGTCCCTCAGTATTCAGTAATATAGTATTCAGTCCCAACACGATCTCAGTTACAGTTATGTAGTCATGTATGTATTCTCATGTTCATGTTAGTCAGTCAGTTATATTTATTCATGCATATGAACCCCATGCATTAATCCTACCTCACTATCATACCAGTGCATTAAAAGTACTGATGCATTTTCACTATGGTGTCTTATACCATAGGTTTAGAGGCACGAGCTCCAGATCAGCAGTAGATTCCAGTCTTAGCAGTCAAAGTTAGAAGTGAGTCCTCATCTTGTAAGGACATGATGATTACATTACTATTTCAGCTTCTAGTTTATTTTAGTAGATGGAGTTACTTGAGGACATGTCCCATCAACTATTTATTCAGATAGTTTAGAGGCTTTCAGACTACAACATGTCAGCCAGTTATTTTGGATTTGGTTTGGTATTATTATACCATTCTCAGAGATTGTGTTATCAGATGTTTGTTCAGTATTGAACCTTATGGCCTTTCAGTTCATGTTTTCGTATTATCATGCTATGTTATTCAGTGTGTAGGTACAGATATCAGTCATGGGTTAGCTTGTGGTTCTTCGGGGTCATGAGCACTGTGTAGTGTTTCGGTTCAGCAAATCGGGTCGTTACAATTATGCTAGAGAAAATCATTTTGAAGAATCTAAATGTGTGATTAGTATACCAAAGGAACTATTAATTTTGGCATAATGTTTAAAAAGACATCAGATTTTCAGTTTCATGGATTTCTGATAGTGATAGGGCTGGTTGCTCAGATGATATGAGAAGCACTTCAGGTTAGGATTTTAGTTTTGGTTCTATAATATTCTCTTCGTGTTCAAAAAAGCAAGATTTTGTGGCTCAATCTTCAACTGAAGCAGAATACATTACAGCTGCTTTAGCTGTTAATCAAGCCATTTGTATTCAGAAGCTGTTGGCAGATTTGTATATGGAACAAAAGAAAAGAACCAAAATCCTTGTGGATGATGAAGTTGCAATTTCAATTGCAAATAATACTGTATCTCATAGAAAGACAAAACATTTCAAGATCAATCTTTCTTTCTTGAGGGAGGTACAAAGAATGGAGACATAAACATGGTGCATTGCTTAACTGATTTCTAGAATGTCAATACTTTAACTAAGTCTCTACGTAGAGCAAGATTTGAATTTCTCAAAGAAAGACTTGGTGTTACTGCTCTTTAGTCAAGGGGGGTGTTAAGACTAATGCCCCAAAAGCTGGAGATTAGTTATACTTGCTACTGTAATTCAAAATGCAGTTGTAAAGTAGGATTTAAGTTTAGCTAAATAAGGCTGCAAGCAGAATCAGATTTATTACATTTGTTGATCTTTCGGCCATAATTGTTAGAGATAATGATAGCTTATTTACTCCTTTTATAGAGCTTTTTTAGCTATGATATTATGTATAAATGTGGCAGTTGATCATTTCAATAAACAAGGAAGTTTAACCTAGCCTTCTACTCTTTCTTTTCTAAGTTAAAGATTTGTTTTTCTCTCCAACAGATTTCATGCAATAATAGATGCCGAGAAGAATGGGGAAGTTAATTTGGTGCATTGCAGGAGTGAGAAAAACAAGTTGATATTCGAACCAAGGCTCTTACCACCAAGTTTGGGATTAAAAGGATATAGCAAGGAGTTTCAACAAAAAATCTTAAGGAGGAGCGATAGGAAATTAAGATTCCTCTAGAAACTCCTAAATAATAGAGTTTTTTTAGTAGACACGTCTTTTGGTTAGGATGAGAGGTGATTAGTGGGCCATATATATAAATATTTTAGTGTGATATATTCTTGCTTATCTTGATGTTTCTAATCCCCTTTCTCTCTCTCACTCTCTCTCTCTCACACACACTATACACACACACATATACATACATACATACATACATATATATACATACATACATACATACATACGTACATACATACTAGTCTCTCAGCACGTGCGTTGTATGTGTGTCTCATAATTTTTTACTGAATAGATATGCTTAATAGTTAATGCATACATATTTGAAAAAGTTTAATAAAGCTATATGATGAAACTTAAATAGACTAAAACACTAACATCTAGAGTAACATTTTCTATGATACAAGTTAAAATGCATTATTTATAACTAATTCTATATTTACCTTCAAGTTTTCCTCAAATGATTTGTTTAGTCTTCACATGATTAAACATTGGTATATTTGAATTTTGGAACTTGATTTCTCCAATAGATGATATCTAAAGCAAGATCTTTCCTTGTCGGTATCCTTCATCCACAACAATATCAGTCATTCCTAAGACTAATTGTCTTTTCAAAGTTGATTGTTCTTTTCTAATTAATCGTTCAAGCCTTGACTTTTCTATTTCTCTATGTACACAATGTTTAACTTTATCATATCAACCAATAAAATTAATTAGTTCACCATAATTTCCTTTCATTTGGGGGGCATTGAAGATGCTAAAGGCATATTTTGAGTCAATCCCATAAAAAGCATTGAATCCACTCATACTTCATTGGTAAACTAATACTAGTGTGCCTGGCTAACTCATAAAATCTCGCCTCATACTCAGGCACAGACATAGAACCTTGTCACAAAGTAGAAAACTTATCTCAAAGACACTTGTGCATGTTGCGATGTATATACTTCCACAAGAAAGCCTCAAAGAACTAAGTCCATGGAATCAGTAGAGATCTAGTTGTCTTGTAATCAAGATAACCTCTCTACCACCTCCTCGCTGCTGTGTCTAGCTGATAAGCAAGAAAGTCCACTCCAAGCGACTCAACCAAACCCAAAATATGTAACCTCTCCGTGCAACTGAATAGGAATGTATAAGCATCCTCTCCTGGGTTCTCACTAAACCTGTATGGACTAAATAAAAAATTAGCCCAACATCTTCTATTCCTTCGAAGACATAACTGGCTGGGCTATTACGGGCTACCGGACAACTGGTCATGGAAAAATCTCTACCCTAGGCACCATTGTAGCAGGATGTGCCCTTAAATCAATACTACCATATACTGCTGGCTGATGTCCCTCGATCGATGGACCAACAACTAACCCAAATAACTAAGGAGATAGTTCGATTGTATGGATCCCCAATGTCTATTATTTCTGAGCGAGGTACGAAATTTTCTTCTCATTTTTAGCATTTTTCAGAAGAGTTTGGATACTTAGGTAAACCTTACCACTTTTCACCCTCAAACGGATTGACAAATGGAGCGTACTATTTAGATTTTAGAAGCTAACGCCCTGTGTAATTTATTTTAAAGAAGGATGGGTTGACCATTGTTGCTGATTGAGTTTGAATATTATAATGATAGCTATTATTCCAACATCCAAATGGACTTTTTCAGGCCCTTTATAGTAGAGGGTTTAGATCACCGATTTTGTGGTTTAAGGTTGGTGAGACTAGGTTTTTTGGGGATAAATTGGTATATCAAGTGATGGATAAAGTGAAGGTGATTTGAGAAATACTCAAAACTACTCATATTTGCCAAAAGTCTTATGCAGATGCAAGGCGTGGGAGTTGGAGTTTGAAGCCGATGATTGGGTGTTCTCGAAGGTTTCTCCTATGAAGGGACTTATGATATTTGGGATAAAGGGAAAGCTCAGTCCCCATTATATTTGTAACACCCCATAGCATTTTTTACTTAATACCGCCCTTAGTAGCATGCATAGAAGACTTACAACCTGAAAATTTTCTAAGTGTTAAAAGGACATAGTCATATTTTAAGCTCCTAAACTTCAATAATTTTTAAATTGATTTTCCCAATCCTGAGACGTAGATTTTTAAGTTGATTCATGTTCAGGGGTGTAAAGAGTATGTCTCGAGAAGTTTTGTATTTTTTGGATAAGGTTAGGGACGTGTTTAGATTTAAAAAATAGAATATCACCGTGATTGCACCGTGTCACGGTGACTATAGCGATGATACATTCATTGCGACACAGTGGTCCTTCAAAGCTGGATTTAACTATGATTTTTAATTTTGAGGGTCAATCTCATCTTTTCCTTATGGACCCAAGTCGTGAAAACAGAAGACTAAAACATCTATAGGGAATCATATGCTTAAAATTAATCATTTTTCTCATAAACAAAACCCTAACCCTCGTCCTAAAGATCAAAAGTTCCACCTTTAAGTGCAAGATTTCCAAGAAACGAGTAAAGATTCAAGTTCCACTCTTTGGAAATATAGGGAGGTTGAGGAAAGCCTCCAAGGGTTCATTAATGAACTGGAGAAAATTTTCAGAGTTATGCATACAAATGAGGTTGAAGGGATGGAATTAGTAGCCTATCAGTTAAAGGATATGGCCAATCAGTGGTATGATAACTGGAGGGATTCGAAGGGTAGCAATGTCGAGCCTTCTGTATGGGGTGAGTTTGTGGAAGCTTTCCTGGATCACTTATTTCCCCAGGAATTGAGGGAGTCAAAGGTTGAAGAACTTATAAACTTGAAACAAGGAAAAACGAGTGTCAATGAGTATACATTGAAGTTCACCCAATTATCCTGTTATGCTCCAGAATTGGCAGGTAACATGACAACTCGCATGAGGAAGTTTTCATCCAGTGTCTCGGATGATCTGGTGTTGGAGTGTAAGGGAGGAATGCTGAATAGAGATATGGATTTCTCCAGAGCATAAGAAAAGGATGGCAGAGGTGAGAGAGAAAGACAGTGTAACACCCCATGGCATTCTCGACTTAGTACTACACTTGGTTGCTTTCTTAGGTATCTTACAACCTAAAATTTATCTAAGTATTGGAATGACTGAGCCACACTTTAAGCTCCTAAACTTCAACTATTTATAAATCGATCGTTCTGACCCCGAGACATAGATTTTTGAGTTGATTCATGTTCAGGGGTGTAAAAGGGGTGTCTCAGGGAAGTTTCAGATTTTTGGATGACGTTTGAGACATGTTTGGATAAGAAAAATAGAATCCCAATGCGATATCATCGTGTAGCGCCAAGAATCGTGTTGGTGGGGGCCGACGCATTGCATTTCCTATAGCATCGGGGGGACCGATGCGGCACATCGATTAACGCGTCGGGTGATAAGTCATCACCGAGGTCGTCAATTTTGGGATACTATTCACCATTCACTTCCTTAGGCTGACGACCAGGTCTGACGGGCCATCACATAGCTGATAAGTCATCAACATCGTTGTCACGTTTTGGCAGATAGATACTTCGAAGTAAAATAAGCATAACTTTCTACTCCGATATCGGATTTTTGAAAAATTCTTTGCGTTGGAAAGAGGAATCAAAGACCTTTCATTTGATATATACTATGCCCCCAATTTCGTCATATACAAGGAGTTATAGCCGATTGAAATTGATCCAAATTTTGACACTCACTATAACTTGAACGATAGGAAAGCTTTCAACTAGTCCTTGAGTTAAGGGACCTCTATGATCTCGAATCACACCCAACTAAATTCACACACTACATAAATGATTAACAAACTATATTTGCATTGGATTTATGGCTTTTGAATCATCTGCGTATAGATATAATGGTTTTCGTTCTAGCCCGAAATGTTGGGTGTTACATTATCTCCCTTTTGGGATCATTCGTCCCAAATGATGGGTAGGAATGTTGAAGTCTTAAAGGTATAGAATAATGTGGACATGATATGTCTTCTAAGAAGAGATATAGCCGAGCTAAAACATTTAAACTTCTATCATGAAACTGAATTCTGAGCTGAGTTGACTTTACTTGCTTTAAGGAGGTGATTCATGCTTAAAGTTTAGGATTCTCTTGAAGTGTTCATGATCCAATCATATATATTGAATTGAGAAGTGATAACTTAGGAAAGTACAAATCATGAGGTAACAAGACTTAGACTGTACCAGGGTATTACACTGTCTGGGCTAAAATACTCAGAAAAATTTTGAGATTATAAGCTGAACTCTTATGAACTGAGTCATGACTAAATAGCTGAATCTTAAACATGATGCTTGTACTGAACTGGATTCGCAATTTACATGGATGGAATAGATTAGCTCTTGGGATGGTCATACGCATGAGACTTCGGATAGTAGGACCGGGTGAAAAGGTGGAAAATTACAGCATCTTGTCTGCCTGACTGTTAAACTGAATTTCTGGCTATTCAGACTGAACTATACTGGAAACTTATATGTAACTAGAGTATCTCTTCCACACTCTCACTAAAGAAGTTCTAGTACCATTAGGGAGCAAAGCATCTTGAGCATGAGTTACACAATGCATCCAACTACGGAATCATAACAATGACATCACTCTATAGCGTGGAATATAAATATATAGCTCATAAACAAGGATAGAATTACCAAGCCTTAGGAAATACAACTTCTTACTTTCAAGATTAGCACACTTCTCGAATATCCCTTAACTATACTATTCTTCTTAAATACCATATACATTCGATTCAACTTATAACTCTCATATGGGCATTTATAAATCTTTCTACTAATGTCTATAGTAGCTTATATCCTTTTACCATGATCAAGCCTAACTCAAATTCACAAACTACAACATGCCACACTACAATACTAGTCCAAACCATATGATTCAACCTTCTATATCCTTTTAAAGTTCACGCTATGCATATCATGCCTTACCACTTCAATAACTAACTCTGATCTCTTACTATGGATTCACTAGTGCATATTGCGTTCCTTTACTTAAATCCTAATAGGTCATTCAAGCCTATCTTTATAACAACATATTAACTTCAAGATAAACACCCATAAAGACATACTTCACATATTCTCTAAACCACTATCAATATAATTCCCACGCGCTACCCCAAGAACATACACATACCAATTTCCACTAACCATCACATGTATTCAAGACTTGGCCCCAGATCTTACTTCACACTTATGGCCTTATCTAAAATAAGCATACAATGATCTTCCATCAACGAGAAGACATTCACTCATCACCACCATTATTACATAAAGAGGATTCGCTAAAAGGTTAGAACATAAGACCTTGAGGCATGGAAGGATATTATATGAGCCTTGACACTTAACTGAGGCCTGAGAAATAGTGAATCAACATCAGGGATTCATCAGTGTGATATGAATTGACGGCATACTAGGCTATAAGCTGAATTTTGCCAAATCATTTGGCGTGTAGCATGATTTATGGGAACTGAGCACACTATAAAGCATAAGTACATGATTCATGAGTTGTATGACCACAATTTGGAATTTATAACATATGGAATGTGATTCCGACTACTGAATGAACTAGAACTCCTTATTTTGGGACTGGAAGAGTACATGATTTTCTATCATATGCATGAACATGAACCATGATCATGGAACTGAAACGTAAGGCATGAGTAGGTATTAGGATAACTGAAAAATACTGAGATAAGAGTGGGTTGAGCCTCACCCTCACTTTCTGATGTTCTATATCATACTGACATCACTACTAAAAGCTGAGAGCCTGTCTTGGTCTCTTGTTTTATAATCTCCCCCTTAGCTTTAAGCCATAATCTTAAGTTTGAGAGATCTCATACTAGACTCCACACTGAACTACACTCACTACACGTTGGGGTCTAGAATACGACAATACAAGTAATTAATAAATCTTAACCCGAATGGCTACACCAGGAAGTGGAAAACCTACTTTTAATCCTACCTTATGAGAAACACTCTATCTTTCTATAGCCCCAGAAGTCAATCACATAATACTTGAACACTTACTAAATTTGAATCCTCGTGAGTATCCCCATAGTCGGAGTGCACACCCTATAGCGCTTCAACTCTTATTTCTATTAGTTCAACCTTCAAAAATTCAAACTTAGATTCTAACACTTAACATGGATATCAACAAGACTTTGATGAATCATACGACTAGTCTTTCTCTACCTAGAAACTCAACGATAATACTATGTCTACTAGCCACGTTCTATATTTAAATTCAAGCCTATAGTCTAGCATCAATCATCTACCACCAATGAAGAATGCAACATAATATACTAGTCCATCAAATTGGGATATTCTACCCAAATACCTCATTTTATCTCAATACTACCCACGACCAAAACACCTTTATGTAATTACTACAACTGTACCTCAAAATCTACTACATACCATCTCACAAGTAGTACTAGTTTACAACTACCAATGAAAAGAAGGTCAAGGGGAGTAAAGTCACATAATAGACATGGTCAACCTTAATCTTATATTATAACCCCATACAATCTTATCTACTTATACGGTTTCTCACATGACACTTACTTACCCAAGCGTACATTTAGACTACCTTCAAATTCCATAAACAACCATGAGTCTAAATCATAACTTACTAGCTCATCTAGCCATTTTCATACTTCAAGCAGACAATAATTAACCTTAACTAATAACTCCTTCTCTACCTTATACTAAACTAACACACAACGATGTATCACTGCATTACCAACTCAATCTCATGCAAAAAGATTCAGCTATACATATATTCAACCAACACAAGAACAACAAGTTCTAGTGAATCAAAAAAGGCCTCACACAGCTTTACTAGACTCTGAGTTTTGTGTTTTGAATAAGAAAATGAGAGTAATGACAAGGCAACTATTCTAGTGAATTGAAAGAGACCCGCATGGCTTCACTAGACTTTGAGTTTCAAAAACACAATGATAATAAGATTACAAGAGATAGAAACTTGACTCACAATAATCCATGATCTAAGAATACATATTTTACTCTATATGAATAAAAATCTGAGTCAAACACTCCTCTATAGACTACCATACAATACACACATACTACTAGCTACCACATTAGTTTATCACTATAAAGGGGTAAATCATCCTCAAACAACAGTTTTTTAACTAAAATATTTATTTACACAAAAGTCATCCTCACTCTGACTTCTAACCTTGTGACTTCACATCATCAACTTCTTCGTCCAACATCACTACCAATAGGTCATGATGCCGATACTTTAACTTATACTAGTACTCTGGTAGAAATACAGTTCCAACATTGTGCTTCACACTGCAGGCTGAAAAGCACGATTTTATCAAAATCAAAGTTCACACTAGAATTAATACACCCTAAAGAACTAATGGAATCTTCACGAGTCCTTGTGCAATTTCAAAATCTTATATGGCTCAATTAGAAAGGACCATACCATTTAAATTCTAAACTTCTGCACTTGATTCACCTCAATAATGAGACATATCTGAGCACATCAAATTGAGTAAAGAATTGGGATAACTTTACTTTCGTATGGGTGACAATATAGCATGAATTAGAGTATGAAAGAGGAACATTCTGACTCCATAGCACAAACTAGAACATAAATAAAGGGAGACATTCCTAAATGCCTTGTAGCCACTTTCTTATAAGTGTGGCACGCTACACACCTTAAACAAGACTCTAACCGATGTGATTTCGCAGACACCCTGGGACCATGAACCGTGCTCTGATACCAAGTTTGTCATGACCTGAATTGGTGCCTGGCCGTGACGGACATCCCGAGTCATGAAGGCCTGAAAACTTTCTCTATCTGGTAATCAGGCACAACATTCATATAATAAAAAAATATATAGAAATATAATTGAATACGGAAACATAGTCATACTCTGAATTTAATTTAACAATGAAGGATAAAACCCCAATATCAACAAAATAACATCTGAACTAGTCTGCAAAATCTCTACTACATCTGAAAATAACAATTATCTAAAAACTGGGACAAAGCCCCCAGTATACCAACATCATAATAAGTAACATAATCTGAAAGACATAGGCCTTCTGAAATAAAGAAGGCTCACCAACTGCACACACGAAAACTCTGTGGCTTAGTAGGACCTCTGAACTGAACTTTAGACCCTGGAAGGTAGGGGGTCAATGAAAATGTAATGGTACACAGAGAAAATCCAAAATAATAATTTGTATCCAACATATATGAGAGCTATTTAAAACAGTTCATAAACATATCATATAGTATGAAATCTTATGGGCATTTTCGAAAGACTGTAAAATTATTTGAACTCTATGACACTTTTTATTTTACTTCTGTGCTAGGTGGTATACCCTATAATTTGTAATTCCACGGGCTATATAGAATCTTCCATTAACTCAGCAGCCAAGCCCCCAACCCAAGTGTGTCGCAAGGGTCAGAGTCTCTGAATCTACTACGCCATATGGCCATCGTCAGCGTACAATAATAATCTGCCCGTATTGTCAAATACGGTTTTAGAATAAGAGTTACTTGAACTCAAGCCTTCATTGGGTAACCACTAACCCTCTTTATGCCCATTTTTAACTCTTTAAAACATGTATTCTCTGAAAGAAACTCCCTCTCAAAATCTCTAAATAATGCTCAGAATACTATGGTATTTGAGTAAACTATTTTCAAGCCATAAATCATGCATATCAAATCATTCACAATAAGATCAAAAATTTAAAGTCATCACAAGAAAGGGATTTCATAATTTATGGTCTCAAACAATCTTCAAATCGGAATTTTTCATACATATACATATACATGTAAATTAATTTAATGGGAAAGACCTAAGGGCCAAATCAACAATGCATTTGAACATTAATATTGCATAATAAAATCATGTATTCCAAAACCACTTTCTAAAATCATGCTTGAAAATCTTTAAATCATGGTCTAGTGTTTCCAAGCCCATGTAGTTTTTAGGATAAACCCCACGTACGTCAAATTAATTAGTTTAAAGAGAAGAACTCGAATCTCGATTCATTCCTTGGAAATCTTGAACTTAAGGCTTGATTTTCTTGAATTTCTTGTTCTTGGAGAAAACCCTAGTTTGATCTTTTTTTGAGAGTGAAGAGGAAGTTTTTGATGTTTTATAACTGATAGTGATTGATTAATAACGCTTAAGGGGTGATTTAATTCATGTGAAAGGTTTTTGGAGTGAGGGAAAGATCAAAATACCCCTAAGAATCCCAAAAAAAAATTGTATAATTGTATCAGTTGACGACCAGGGTTGACGGACCGTCATTTAGGTGATAAGTCATCACCCAGGTCGTCACTTTTGGGTTGTTTTTCACCATTCACTGCCTTAGGAAGTAGTTCAACGGTAAATTAGGACACCTATTATATACTAAGTGATCTAAAAAAAATAAAGACTTCATTTTAAGGTCTACGAACTTAAAATTCTAGATAAGGATTCTAATTATCCTAAAGGGAGGGATTAGGCACCTTAGAGGATCCGCTAACTACGGTTAACCGGTCAAACTTAGATTAGATTAAAAAGTTAAATATTAAATTAAGATACAGGTAAGACGTAAAAGAAATATTTGTCTTTAATAAGATAATATTTGCTAATTCGTTACAATAATAATATTAAACCTCGTCATAAGGCCTATTTTTTTCAAAATTACCTAAGATAATTTTTTATAACTCCTCCTAAAAATGATGTAACCATATTTTGTCAAAAAGAAAGTTATTTAAAGTTTTTTTTAAAAAAAAAGCTTTCAATTAATAATTAAAAAGTTAATTATGTTTAGAACCCCACATTTTTTAAATTCTAAAAAACATGACTCTTTTGCTTTTTTTTTTTAATCAAAGTTTATAAAAATAAGAGTAAGTAAGATGGCTAATTAACCTACACTAATGAATAGATAAAAAATATATAGTTTTTTAAATATATAATGGTTTGAGAATTTATTATTTATTACGATGCAGCTAAAAATAAAATATTTTTTGAAGTTAGAAATTCTAAAAAGAGGGCTTGCGAAATGTCCTCTTTTATTTGAAATTAATGAATAATAATAATAATAATAATAATAATAATAATAATAATAATGTTAGTTAATAAATAAATAAATAAAATAGAGTAAAATTTGATTTACCATATACAAAATTAATAAAGCCGGTTTTCCACAAAAAAATTATGTTTTATTAATCCAAAGTTACTAATTAACAAAGAACTAACTCGATTCAAAAGATGGGTTACTATTTCATCTTAAAGAAGCATTCAAGGATTCTAACAAACTCGATCATTTATTCTAGAAGATATGTTTCAACCCACCAAATTTTAATCTTAACGATATTGATTAATGTTGAGAAATGATTTAAAAAGATTCTTGACCACGTCTTCAAGAAGTTAGTGAGTTGTTAGTTAGTTTCCAAAATTTTAGCAAGTTAGATAGTGTTGCAGATTATTAGCTAGTCAATAAAAATTTAGAATTTTCAGTTTATTCTGAGCCTATTTATAGGCATGTCTCTTTACTTTCATATGTAATCAGAAAAAAAGAAATCACTGCAGTATTTTCTTCTCTTCGTTTTGTTTCTGTCCAGCTATTGATTTAGATTCTTTTTTTCCTTTCCAACAAATCTGGTATCAGAGCCCGATTTCTTTTTGAAATGGAAGTGAATCATGAGGTTTCACAACCACTCATGTCAATTTTTACTGGTGAAAAGTATGAGTTTTGGAGTATCAAAATGAAAACTCTTTTCAAATCACAAGGAGTTTGGGAGCTGGTGCAAGTAGACTTTGTGGATCAAGCAGGCTCTGACGAGGAGGCAGAAAAATTAAAAGGGATAAAAAAGAATGACGCCAAAGCATTGTTACTGATTCAACAAGCAGTCCATGACACAATTTTTGCAAGAATTGCAGAAGCAACTACATCTTCGGAGGCATGGAAGATTTTGAAGAAGGAATTTCAAGGTTCAGCCAGGATGATTACGGTAAAATTGCAGACTTATCGTCATGACTTTGAAACTCTTTTTATGAAAAGTAATGAATCTGTTCAGACTTATTTGTCTAGAGTTTCTTCTCTTGTTAATCAAATAAAGTCTTATGGTGAAGATATATCTGAGGAAACTATTGTAGCAAAAGTTTTAAGGAGTCTTACTCCAAAGTTTGAACATATTGCTGCGATAGAGGAATCTCATAACTTATCTGATTATACTTTTGTTGAACTAATAAGTTCTTTGCAAGCTCATGAAGTGAGGATCCTAAGGTCACATGAGAAAAATGAAGAGAAGGCATTTCAGGTGAAGGGGGAGTCCACTCCTAAAAAGGATAAGTTTGAAAACTTTGCAAATCGTGGCCAAGGCAGAGATGGCTTTCGAGGAAGAGGTCGTGGAAGAGGCCAAGAAAGGAGTAAGGATAGAGGAGGATCAAATGAAGAGAAGCATAACAGAACGTTTCTACGTAACTACTGCAGAAAACCAGGTCATAAAGAAGCTTATTGCTGGCAAAAGCAAAAGGATGAAAATAGCCAAGCAAGCTTTGCGGAGATAAATGATGGTGAAAGTAAGTTGTTCATGAACCTTTATTGTGAAAAAAGACTCCTAACTATGCTTGATTTTTGGACAGTGGATGTTCCAACCATATGTTTGGAACAATATCTTTGTTCAAGGAGCTCGATAAGTTCAAAAAGTCAGACGTAAGGCTAGGAGACAACAAGAAGATTCAGGTTGAAGGCAGAGGTACTATTAGCATCATGACTAGCCAAGGTAATGCTAACATTTTAGAAGATGTGATGTTTCTTCCTAGTCTATCTCATATTTACTTAGCATAGGACAATTAATGATTAGCGGATACTCGATTTCTTTGACGATGGTGTTTGCACTATAAAAAATAAGAAATTTGGGAAAACCATTGCTAAAGTTCCAATGACTAACAATAAAATGTTTCCTTTAGAAGTTTCAATGGTCGAGAAATGTGCGATTGTAGCTACTGGTGATAATGAAACTAGACTATGGCATCTACGTTATGGGCATTTAAATGTTAATGGGTTAAAGTTATTGATTAAAAAGGAAATGGTTTTTGGATTGCCAAAAGTTGAGAATCTTGATTTTTGTGAAAGTTGTGTTTATGGAAAACAAAGTAAAAAGGTTTTTCCTATAGGAAAGTCTTGGAGAGCTTCTGTTCGTCTTGAGTTAGTTCATGCAAATTTGTGCGGTCCAATGAGTGTTGAGTCCTTAGGGGGAAGTCGATACTTTTTACTTTTTACAGATGACTATAGTCGTATGAGTTAGATATATTTCTTGAAATTTAAATCTGAAACATTTGGCAATTTCAAGAAATTTAAATCTTTTGTTGAGAGGCAAAGTGGATGTAGGCTCAAAACTCTTTGGACAAATAGAGGTGGTGAGTTTATTTCTAAAGAATTCAGTTCCTTTTGTGAAGAAAATAAAATACATCGGGAGCTCACAACACCTTTTACATCAGAGCAGAATGGTGTAGCCGAACGAAAGAATCGCACAATTGTTGAGATGGGCAGAAGAATGATGGAAGGGAGAAGTTTACCAAAATGTTTTTGGGCTGAAGCTGTTGCCACTACGGTCTATTTTCTGAATATTTCCCTCACCAAGGTTGTGAATAATCAAACACCATATGAAGCTTGGAGAGGTAACAAGCCCAAGGTAAGCCATTAACGTGTCTTTGGTTGTATAGCTTATGTGTTCATAAAGTCACAAGATCGACATAAGCTTGATGAAAAATGAGAAAAATGTATCTTTGTTGGATAAAGTACACAATCCAAGGCTTATAAGTTATATAATCCAGTGAGTGGCAAAATTACGGTCAATAGAAATGTTGTGTTTAATGAAGATTCAAGATGGAACTTTAATTCTAAAAATGAATGTTCAAATATTCAATTATTGCCTTCTGACAATATTGTTGACCAAGAGTATATAGCAGATCATAGTTTGGCAGATCCTGGTTTGGCAGGTCTATCGACTACCTCATGAGTTGCACCACCAACTTCTCCAATATTAAAAGAAACTTCAGCTAAGCCAACTCTATTAAGAAGATCAACAAGGGATAGAAAACCAAATCCCAACTATGCTGACAGTACATCTTGTACTTTTGCTTTACTTGTTTCAGATCCTATTTTCTTTAAAGATGCTAAAAGAGAGGATAAATGGTGCAAAGCTATGGAGGAAGAGCTGTTAGCTATTCAAAAGAATCAGACTTGAGACTTGGTAAATTTGCCCAAAGGAAAGAAGACTATTAGGCTCAAATGGGTGTTTAGAACCAAATATCATGCAGATGGCAGCATTCAAAAACACAAGGCAAGGCTTGTTACAAAGGGTTATTCTCAACAACAAGGTGTTGACTTCGACGAAACTTTTTCTCCTATTGCCTGCTTTGAAACTGTGAGAACCTTTTTAGCCTTGGCTGTAAAATTAAATTAGTCAGTGTACCAATTTGATGTTAAATCCGCCTTTTTAAATGGTGATTTGGAAGAGGAAGTTTATGTCTCACAACCTAAAGGTTTTGTAGTAAATGGTAAAGAAGATAAGGTTTAGAGGTTAGAAAAGGCACTTTATGGCTTGAAGCAAGCGCCACGAGCATGGTACTTCAAAATTGATTCTTATTTCCAGGAGAGTGGCTTTGAAGGGGGTAACAATGAGCCTACTCTTTATATAAAAAGAGGAGGTGAAAATGATTTTCTAGTTGTATGTCTTTATGTAGACGATATGATATATATGGGTTCAAGTGAGTCCATTGTCACTGAATTTAAAGACTGCATGATGAAGAATTTTGATATGTCTGATTTGGGAATGTTGCATTACTTTCTTGGTCTTGAGGTGAAATAGGAAGTTGATGGCATATTTCTTTCACAAAGAAAGGATACAATGGATCTTTTGAAAAGGTTCAATATGGTAAATTGTAATGTTGCTGCTACTCCGATGAATATCAATGAAAAGTTATGTCGTGATGATGGTTCTGAAATAGCAAATGCAACTTACTTTAAAAGTCTGGTTGGTGGTTTGAACTACTTGTCTCATACAAGACCAGACATTGCTTTCTCCGTCGGTGTCGTATCCAGATTTATGCACAATCCAGGCAAGCTTCATCTTGGAGCTGCAAAGAGAATACTTAGATATATCGCTGGGACATCAAATCATGGAATTTGGTATTCTAAGGTAACAAGCTTCACATTAACTGATTTTACTGATAGTGACTATGCAGGCAACATTGATGACAGAAATAACACCTCTGATTTCTTGTTTAATCTTGGATCTGGAGCAATTTCATGGAGTTCAAAGAAGTAGGAAGTGGTGGCCTTATCAACTTCAGAGGCTGAGTATATTGTAACAACTTTTGCAGCTTGTCAAGCAGTTTGGTTAAGGAGACTTGTTGCAGATTTTAATCAGAAACAGCTGGTCCGACTAAGATTTTTTGTGACAATAGATCTGCCATTGCAATGACGAAGAAGCCAGCTTTCCACAGTAGAACAAAGCACATAGATGTTCGCTATCACTATTCGAAATCTTGTTTCTAATGGAGAAATTACTTTGAAGTCTTGTGATACAACTGAGCAAGCAACAGACATCTTCACCAAATCACTTCCGCAAGCAAAGCATGAGTTCTTTAAAGGTCAACTTGGAGTTTGCAGTTTTGAATCAAGGGGGAGTGTTGAGAAATGATTCAAAAAGATTCTTGACCAAGTCTTCAAGAAGTTAGTGAGTTATTACTTAGTTTCCTATATTCTAGCAAGTTAGATAGTGCTGCAGATTATTAGCTAGTTAATAAATTAGTGGTGAACCTAAAGTTCAGAATTTTCAGTTTATTGTGAGCCTATTTATAGACATGTCTCTTTACTTTCATATGTAATCAGAAAAAAAGAAATCACTGCAGTATTTTCTTCTCTTTGCTATGTTTCTGTCCAGCTATTCATTTAGCTTCTTTTTTTCCTTTCCAACAATTAAGCACCTAAGCCTGACAATTATACTAAATTTAACATATAATGAGCAAAAAGAGAACAATTAACTTCGCTAACACATTTAAGAAATCACACTAATTCAGAATAAAAAAACAAACATATAAAACACAAATTTTAACTAGTAACATGGGAAATGGTAAATGATAGTAATAATAACATGTATCTACAAAGAAAGAGATAACCTAGCAAAAGGGAAAGAGGCACTAGACTTCTAGATGAAATATGTAATAATCTATTGTCACTTCTCTTATTTGGACAGAGTTGTAGTCACACCGTAAGGCTCCAAATGCGCTCCCGAGTACATGTGAAATAAGAGAGAAGGATAAGGATTAGTAAATGTATCTGGTAATGGGAATACACAAAACGCATTTCCATCACATCGACAATATTAAAACTCCATATAAAGTGCATGAAAGATTCAAACTCTTTCAACAGAGCATACCCACGCCTAATCATAAAATGTCATTTACTAATATATTTAACTAACTGAAACCAAATGCAGTGAAAGAATAGTAATGGAAGCCAAACATTATTTGCAAATGCTATTAGGGAGTTTAGAGCTTAGATTCAATCTTAACGGGAACTAAACTCTTCATAAAACGTCCAAAGCACTTAATCTGCAAGACTAAAGTTTCCAAAAATATTTTGTGTTTAGAATCAATATATATTAAAATAAAATTTGATTTAAACAATGAGAGAAACAGCCATGACGGTAGTGCAAAACATGATGAACAAGACCTACACAAATTGCTATTTCTCTAGTTGACCTTTTACACTGTATACCATCTTGCAAGCGAATCGAACCCAAGTCCATCAAAGGCCAAATATATCTCTAAAAATCTTACTATCTGCTCTAGATGGCTACACAGCCAATTCATATTCACGTTAAAGGTAGTTCTTTCCCACAAAAATAGTAGCAACAAAAGAGAGCAGCCCACCCACCGATTTGTTTTAAGATATTCACCCGGAGAAAACAAGGATGAGGCAACTATGAAGAACACTCGATGAACTAACATACGCTTTTAAGGCGAAGAGAAAAGGTAATGAAAATGATAAGACACCCTATCAAGGATTTCACTAGCCTCACGTTCGCACCTAAAAAAAATCTGAAACTGTGATACCTTGAGAATGACCAAGAATTCAAGTTCTATGCTTGTATTGTATCGGACGTAAACAACCATAAACACAACATCTGGAAACAAAGCCATTTCCTTGTTCAACTTCCGGAGAACATGGAGCATTACTAACGTAATCTCAGAGAAGAAATAAATACATTGAACATGGTAGAAACAGAGAATGGAAAAATAAAGGGTTTAACATTATTTTACAACAGCAGTTAGACAGTGCCAGGAAAACATTAGAAGTGGTGCAAGCAAAAATAGCACTGAACCAGGACAATGAGCAATTATATGTCCAGGAGAAGGAAGCATTGGTAGATATGGAGAAATGGAGTAGAATAGAAGAATAGGTGATGAGGAAAAAATCCAAAGCTTCATGGATTCAGAGTGGTGATTCAAACACAAAATACTTCCAAGTGGAAAATGAGAACAAGTATTAATACCATCACTTCAGTACATAGTGAGACAGGGGTCAAGCTAACAATACCTGAGGACATAGAAGCTGAGTTTATTATATTCTTCTCCAATCTGATGGGGCAAGAAGGGGATATACACCCTTGTCCAGATACCAGGTAATTCAGGAGGGATATTGTCTTACCAGGGAACAACAGATGTGTTTAATTAAGCAGGTAACAACTGAGGAGATACAGGATGCAATAAAGCAGATGCCAAAGGAGAAAGCTCCTGGAGTGGATAGTTTTCCCATTGAATTCTTCACCACCTATTGGGAGGAGGTACAAAATGATCTTTTAAATGCAGTTTTTCACTTTTTCAACAGTGGTGACATGGATAAAAGATTCAATTGTACTGTTATCACTTTGATCCCAAAAATACCCTCCCCTACTCCTGTAAAGGATTACAGACCTAGTGCCTACTGCACAACTGTGTATAAGATAATCACTAAGGTGCTTACTAGAAGATTGAAGAACGTGATAGGGAATTTGATTGGAGATGCACAGTCAGCCTTTATAGAAGGGTGCATTCCAGATAACATCACATTTGCCCATGAATTGTTCAAAGGCTATAACAAGAAGGGCATATCCCCTAGATGTATCCTAAAAGTAAACATCAGGAAAGCATATGATTCACTAGATTGGTCTTTTTTAAAGAGGCTATTGATGGACATGGGATTTCCTAGTAAATTTGTAGGATGGATAATGGCATGTATCAGCACTCTCCTATTCCTTAACACTTAATGGTGGCCTCACTAAATCATTCCAAGGCAAGAGGAGGTATAAGGCAAGGTGACCCAATGTCACCTTACCTATTTGTTCTTGTTATGGAGTACTTGAATAGGTTACTGAAACAGATGAGCAGGAACAAGAATTTCAACTTCCATCCTAGATGAAAGAAGGTGGGGGCTATACATGTTTGTTTCGGTGATGACTTACTAATGTTCTGCAAAGCTGAGATAGGGTCCATTAGACTCCTAAATCAGACGTTCAGGAAATTCTCCCAGGTGTCAGGACTGCACTGCAGGTGAATGTTGATAAAAGTTCACTATATTTGGCTGGCATATCGGAGAGGCTGAAGAATGAAATACTTGAGGAAACAGGTTATACTGCTGGAACCTTCCCATTCAGGTACTTGGGTATACCTCTTGCTGCTAGGAAGCTATCCATAGCACAATGCTAGCCATTGGTTGAGAAGATAACATCTAAAATCACTTGCTGGTCTGCAAGATTGCTAAGTTATGCAGGCAGACTTCAACTAATTAAGGCAATGATTTTTGGGATGCAGACATGCTGGGCATCAAGTGTTTTTGATCCCCCAAAAAAGTATTAAAAGGTATTGAAACTATTTGTCGAACTTTCTTGTGGACTGGAAGGAATAAAATCTCTAAAAAAGCACTAGTCTCATGGGAGAAAGTATGCTTACCACAGAGTGCAGGGGACCTAGATGTAATCAACCTATACCTGTGGAATAAAGCTGCAATAGCAAAGCATCTATGGGCAATAACAAAGAAAAAAGACTGTCTATGGATTAAATGGCTTCACACTTTCTATATAAAGCAACAGGACCTGGACCATATGTCCCTACCTCAGAATGTTTCTTGGTTAGTAAGGAAGATTTTGAACACCAGGAAATTGATAATGGAGTCACAACAACTGCAGGGACCCTTATTGGATAGGTTAATACTAATGCAGAAAGGAGAGAAATTCAACATCAAAAAAATGTACTTAATCCAGATGCCTCATTATCCTAGAGTGTCTTGGAAGAAACTGATCTTACAGGCTCACATACAACCGAGTCACAAATTTAATTTGTGGCTAGCTTTACAGAATAGATTAGCAACAGTGGAGAGTGGAGAGACTGCAGAAGATAGGCATCCATGTTCCAAAATCATGTATCTTCTTTGGGGCAGCAGATGAATTGTTTGACCACCTATTCTTTGAATGCAATATCACAAAGGACATCCGGAGAAGAGTGCTTAGGTGGATGAGACAGACAAGAACTATTGGAAGCTGGAATTCAGAGGTACAATGGGTGATGATAGGTTTGAAGGCTGAAGCAGGATTCCGGGAACTAGTTGCAGCAGCTTTCAGTAAGATGATTTACGCCATATGGACTGCCAGGAATAACCTCAGATTCCAGAAGAAACCGTATTCAAGTGATCACATCTGTAGAGACATAGCATTACATATACATACAAAAGGGAATTATGTAATTAAGTGGCTGGCACAAGTACTTCCAGAATCTTAATTCATATCGTTGTTGTACTTGGAGATATCTAGTATAATGTATGTAAGAGAATAGCAATAGGAAGTGAGAGGTGATTGGTCAGCAATTACCTGGCTTTGTAATGATCATTTTGGTGAAATGAAAATCTGTTTACCAAAAAACATTATTTCACATGTTCAAACATGACGCAAACAACACGTCAAAACAAACGAGAAAATTGAGACAAGACGATGATCATAACTTGCGAAAAACATACAGCCATGTTAAATGAGATGAGCATCTATAAGTATCGAAAAAATTAAAATAGATGACAGAAAAAAGAGCAAGGTGAAACAAAGACGGATTGACATAATCAGCTTAAAACAGCTCCATCCTTTTTTTTATTTAAGCACCAAAAACCTCCCAAAATGTGTCAATGACTCCAATTCATAAAAACAACAAGAAAAATGAAAAAAAAAATTCACTGGTCAGTAGAATCATGAGAAAACCTTTCCATATTTTCACAAACTTATATTTTTGATAACAAATCAAAACCGGGAATCAACCATACATATTTACTCAATATAGGCTTCAAACAAAATCATATCCACGAAATTGATTCGGAGACAAAAGACAACACCATCGTGGACGACTTGAATCCAAGAATACATCACATATTCACTTACTTGCTAATTTGTACGTTTTATACATGAACTATATGAACAAAAATCAGAAGCAACGAAAAAACAACAATAACAAAAATTCAAGAATAGAATAAAAACACATACAAATAAATCAAAAGAGATAAAAGAAAAACAAAAGAGATGAAAAATGAAATTAAAGAGAGTCAAATTTGCATCTTTTTCGGGCCAGCGAATTAGGGAGTTTCTCGTCAGAAATTCGAACTCGTGCTTAGACTTACCCTCGAACTTGAAAATCAGACGAAAAATAGTGGAAGTACTAGTATGAACTTGCTTTTGCTAATTTACTAACTTCTTTTAGTGATTCTTGCTTCTTGCTGCCGAAAAATGAGCCAATTTTAGAGGCTCAACGGCTATCAATAGAGACTTCAATAATTCAAATTTTGAATTCTTGGAAAGCCCCAAATCTCAGAGAGAAACAGAGGGGCGAAATTGGAAGAAGAAAGAGATAATAGATAAATACATGGAAAATAAATATAAAAAATACATAGAATTTCTAAATAAAAATATACAAAAACTACTAAGGCTAAAACAAACAACTACAAAATATTATAACAAAACCAATTTTAAAAGATGGATCATTTAGATTATCTTAAAGTTTTAATCTTATATATACTTAAAAACATAGAAATTATAGATATTAAGAAAATAATATTAGATAAAGTAATAGATTACGAAATTGAAACTACAAATTGTCTGGAACAGTTATACAAAGAAATTTACCCAGAAGAATACTATTCAGATTAAAAAATGTTAGAATATATTAGAAAAACTAGAGAAAATCAAGAAAATCTAAATAATGAAATTAATTATAGAAACCGAATTAGAAAAATAATGGAAAATCTAAAGGAAAAATTAATATGGATAAGAAAAACCTTAGAAAATTTAGATAAAAGTACATGTGATAGTTTATATAATTTAAAAAACTCACTACGAGAAGAACAACACAAGATAATAAATAATATTGAAAATCTAGAATTAGATATACATTACAGCACAGATAGAATAAATTATTATACAGAAATTTGTAACTCTGCAATTACTACGGGATAAAATAATTAATGAATATATCTTACGAAAAAAGTAAATCATTAAAAGATACTGAAACAAAATTTAAAAAATATCCACGCACAAATAAAAATAGATTCACTAGAAACCTAATAAATCTATTTAAACTATTAAATCCGCGCACCCCCCTACAAATTTTTCCACCTTTTTCAAAAGTGGCAGAGGATATTAAGAGCTTTGTAGCTCTGTCTTGAGAAGACAATAGTTATGGGAGAGAGGAGTGAACTGACGGTGCGAAAAAAACATAGAAAAGTGGAGTTGAAAGGCTACAACCACCGGAACTTGCCATTATCCGGTGGTTAGAGAATTGATGTTGTTCAATATCAACGTGAAGAAGAAAAGGATTTAGGGGTTTTTAATTGATGGTTAGACAAATTGGACCTTTGGGTCGGGTCTTGGTATTTTAAGTTGGGCTGGGCGTATTTTGTTGTTTGGCTTTATATTTTGAGGTATTGGGCTGGTATTTTTGCTGAAAAGCAAAGAATAAATGGCCCAAGAGAATTAAGTGTTTAAGAAAAATCTAATTTTCTTCACTCATTTTCAATTAAGTAATTTAACAATGCTTTTTTTGTTCTTATTAGTTTTCATAATGTACATATTATATATATAAATTCACACAAACATAACTATATTTAGAAAATATTATAACGATACAACAAAATTCGTTCAGAATTAAAAGTAAAAGTTAATATATATATATATATATATATATATATATATATATATATGTATGTATATGTATATATCGAAGGATAAAAATATTAAAAATAAAAAAGTAAGAGAAAATTATTCCATTTGTGCCAAAATTACTGAAACAAATATGAAAGATAAAAAAAAACGTCACTTTTTATAAGGTATTCAGGACTAAAAAGCATAGAAAAATTAATTATATGAAAAAGAGAGTCAAAATTGGGTGTCAACAATTTATCCCGCTTAGACCAAAGAAGATTAAAAAGTCTTTGAGCAAAGACGTTGACATAAACTAATTTTGTCTGGACTGGTAAACTAGGACGGTTCTGGGAAGGCTACACCAAAAAGGTGGAATGGTGAAGCTAGAATTGACATGATTGTAATTATAAATTTCACCGAATCTTGATTTCTAAATCGCTTACATATATCAGGTTCCGCGAGAATCAGGTTGATGTAGTTCAAAAGTTATGTTATGCTAAAATTTTAAGATTATTTTTGTCTCAGCTTTAGATTTATGATGACACTAGAATATAAGAACATACTTGGGAATAGATTTAGAGTTATGATAGAACTTGCGAAAATTGAGTCGAGTCGAGCTCATGAATCGTCGACGTTGCTAGGGATGCTTGACATTCCACTAGCTTTGCCCTAGTTTGCAGCTAAGAAATGGTTTCTTGTTATGCTATATCTCCTCTTTCTGCATATAAGTTTTTCTTCCTTCCAAGTCTTGATAGAAAATTTAGCAAATAAAGCATAAAATTGTTACAAGAAGATCATAAGATAAATGCATCTATTAATTCCCTAGATGTGATTAGTCAAATATGTGGTATTATTAGAAGTAACAACTTCAAATTATATGTTTGCAAAATTCATCAAACTAAGTAGAAATATCAGTAAAATGAAGGCTTAATAATAATAATAATAAAATGTATAATTGAACTTGATTTTTCAAGAAATCAAAAAATGGCATGCTTTGTTTAATTTAAATAAATAAATAAATTAATAAATAATAATTAAGGCTTTACTAGATGTTTAATTGGAGGCAAGTAAGCATAAATATTCAATTGAAAGCAGGTATACGTATAAAATATCTTATTAGAGGGCAGACCATCCCACTATGTCGTATTTTAGGATGGACAAATTCAAAATGCCAATATGTCCAATTTTAGGGAAGATAGACCCAATGTTTCATCAAACTAAAAAGCAGTGCTTAGTAAAAGGCAAATGAGTAATTAAACTTGATTTTTAAAGGAATTGTAAAGATAGCATACAGTGCATATCTAAGTAATTAAATAATAAATGCATTGTGAAATGTTCAATCACAGGCAAGCGAGCATAAATATTCAATTAAAGGAAAACATGCATAATGTCTTATAAGAGGGCAGACTAACCCAATAATATCTTATTTTTAGGGTGGATGAACCCAACATATCCTATTTTAAGGTGGATGAACCCAACATCTCCTATTTTAGGGTGGACATACACATAGCATCTTCTTTTATGGTGGATGAACCCAATATATTTTATTTTAGGGTGGACAGACCCCACAGTATCCTATTTTAGGATGGACGGACCCAATGTATCTTATTTTAGGGTGGACAAACCCCATATATATTTCAAATTTATGAATATTAATCCAGTGCAGAGAGCTTGATGCAATTTTTTTCTAGTCAAAAATTTATGTAGTACCTTTGCAGTAGGGGAAAATTTTAATGCGATGCCTTTGTGATAGCAAATATTAATGATTCAATGCCACATTAATGACTATTTATAATTTAGTAGCCGTAATTTGGGATATGCTCTTCAGTGAATTTTGCTGTGAGGAAGCTCCTACACTCAAAGAGGACTGTAAGTTTTAAAATTTATCATATTGTATTTGCATCATTTTGCATTGCTTTTCTTGTTCTTTGACATGAGTTATCCTTTAAGAATAATCAACATCTGCATTACTCAAAGAAAAATTATTAGTATAAAAGAAAATGATTGCCTTGTGTTGATCCATAAAGTTTTGACTTTAAACATACTATTTTTGTAGTTATGGCATCCTGCGATTTGATGATGCGAATGTGGCTCGTGATCTCAGATATCTTCTTTGCAAAAAGGGTAATAGGCCATCGGCAGAGCTGTCCTAGTTTTGGGTTATGGGAAAAAATAAATTTTTATAATCTTGTGACTGAACCCAGAATAGGCACCTACATATCCCATTGCTAACAGGAATCAGGTCCAACGTATTCGTAATTGTGTCTAAAAGGGATTGTGAAACAATAGATTCTTATATAGAAGGACAATAAGAGTGGTACTAAGTTACAAAATTGTAGCTACTCATAAAGGGAGAAAAATATTCTCAGATTACAAAATAGAAGCTACTTATAAAGGGGGGTAAAGGAAAATGATATTTTGAAGTTGCAAAATGATGCTTTTATCAGTCTTGTAGACTTGTTTCCCTCTTTCTCTACAAATGCCTTGGTGCTAATTTTGATGGATCACTCTTAACAAAAATTATATCCTTGTTTTCATCATTATCATTGATGTTTGAAGGCTTTTGCTGCTATCACACCCTCTTTTCACCAAAAAAAGATGATTTTAAGTTTGAAAGGGTTTTTATTATTAAGTGATAAAAAATAAAGTTTATTTTAAAAAGATTCTTTTACTTTTAATTTCAGAGTCGCCACTTGTCATAAATCGGGTGTGCCAAGTTACCTTTGCAAATCCTTTTTCAAAATGGTTTGACTCTAAAACCTGATCCACGAACAGAGATTCTCGTTAAGAAATTTTGTTGACCGAAGGGAAGGTGTTAGGCATTCCTCAATCCCATGGTTCAATCATGGTTACTTTGTAGAGTATATCAGCTAGTATGACGCTATAAAGTGAATAAACCATATAAAACACACAAAACAAATGAGCCAAACAAAACAAGTCTAAAAAAATAATGTACAATCCAATTTATTACAGACCCAAATTAAAAGATACCAAAATATAAACCTATACTAAAAGAGTACGTGTATTATACCAAATTATGTAATTGAGGAACAAAAATGGATCTGACAGCCTTTAGTTGAACCTCAAACGACGATCCCCAAAGTCGAACAATATGATCTATCCACTTGATCCTATTGACCCTTTTACTGTTTTGGTCAGTTTTTGGTGGAGTTCCATCTCAATAGACTAAAATGGGTTGAATTTTGTTGATTGGGATGCTGGTTTTCACTATTTTTGAGGTGTTGGTCATCAGAATTGGTCACTGATCTATCGTTGGCGATGTTTCCTGATGGGTTTAATGATGGCGGAGCTCAAAACCACTATTTTTGCGTCGCCGGAACTCCAGCAACCTCGGCAATTTATAGTTCACCTCTCTATCGACTTTCTCCCCTATTTCTTCTCTCGATTCCCCTTATTGTGTGCATGTGTGTGCATTTTCCAGTGAGAGCCTGCATGAATCCCTATCTATTAGTGTGTGTGTGCATATTTTTATGTGTATAGAGCTTCTATGTAGAGTGTGTATGTGTGTAAATTCTATGTTGTGTGTGTATGGTCTCTATTCCAGTCAGTATGAGTGAGTGCCTTTTTAATTAGATATTATGTGTGTAGATGTAGTTGTGTGTGTATTTTTTTTTTACTATGAATGGAAATAAGGAGTAAAAAATGTATGGAGGAAGCCTACAGGAGGGTATGTGGCATCATCAAAAGCAAATGAAGAGTAGAGAAAGATATCACTCAAGTTAACTTCAACCAATATGTCCTCATGTATATACTCACTATTATATTTAAGATCATCACCATAAGTTTTCTCAACAATAGGAGCACACAAAGTAGAAGAAGAAACAGTTCTAAAAAAATGGATACTTTCTCTTTCAAGGGAAGAATCCTCAAGTAGACACCTACCACCACTAACGTCAAAGGAATCATTACTCAAGTCATTGTAAGAATCAAATAATTCATTTTCATACTTATCAAAAAAGGTGGGGTTTCATATAAAAGATCACAACCACAAGCATTTTCATAGGAACTATCACTAATTGGGTTTCTTTAATAGTCAAGCTAATCAAAGTTATCATCGCCCAATTGATAATTGCTTTTGAAAACATCACATTCCTTTTCCTTAAGAGTACTGTCATATTCATGGAAGAGATTTCCATCTTTAGGAGAAATGTAGTCATACTGTAGGGGGTTGTCATTGATGTGCGAGCTTTGTGCTAGCACATTTAAGGCTTTTAATACAAAATAATTGTAAGTTCTGGCGTAATTTTTGTTTTTTTTATTAGATTCTATGTGATATTACAGGTAAGTCAAGATGTATGGAAAACCAATGATAATGAATCAAGAAGGATGAATTTTGATAATGCAGATAGAAAGATTTCAGTTGACGACCTATCTAATAAGTCTTTAACCATCTGATAAGTCATCAAAAGGGATCTTCAGCAAAAGACAGTGTGAAAGAGCTGAAGGGAAGAGTTGATGAAATGGTCTGATAGGTCATCAACTGTGTGATAGGACGTCAACCCAGGTCTTCACACACAAACAGTGAGCAGGAATTATAGATAAAAGTTGACAACTTAGTATGATAAGTCATCAACAGTATGATAAGTCATCAACCTCACGATAAGCCGTCAGCCTATGTCGTCAGCTATGGAGCGAATTTTTTGAGATTTGAAATTTGAATCTAAAATTATCTCTTGAGTATTTAAGTAAAATATCTTAGGGTTCGAGGCATCTTGAACTTATTCCAAACAGCCGCTTTTTGATATTTTTCTCTGAATTTTTGAATTAAGTTCTTGGGATTATTATTATGGTTTTGAGAAATCTCTTGTGATTTAGAAGGAAGAATGATCATATATTTTCGTCGTTTGTACGTTAACTACTATTGAATTATGAATTCAACATATGTTGTTTCTTTCTATATTATGAGGACCTAATTCTCTTAACTCAAGTTGTGGGATCTATGAGTTTGGTCATATGAATTCAGTTGTTGATTAATAATCTCAAGGCATTAAGAACTCCTTGATAATTTTTCTGTTGTGTATGTTGTCTATTGGTTGAAAACAATATATTAGACCTGATATTTGGTTTGCTTGAAGTAAGATATCAATTTAGTAGGAAGTGAATTATCAACGAGGATTTAGAAACATTAAACTTCCATCTAATGATTAATGTTGTAGCAAGCTTAATTAACTCGAGATAAGATCTGGTTAAGTATATGGATTTCCTAAGTTCAAAAGAATTTGTTACCACTCGTAGTGGTAGAGTATTATTTGTCCTCTCTGTGGGCAAAGCTGTGATTAATGATGTGATTAAAGAAAATGTAGAAGATGATTAAACCCATCCAGTGGAGTTTGAGAAGTTGGATGGTAATGTGGGTACATCTAACCATCAGTAGGTTTATGAGTTAGGAAAAGAAAAGGAAAAGGAGAAGGAGGCAGTAGTTACTACTCTCCCAAAACCACCGCCACCCTTCCTCCATTGATTAAAAAAGAATGCTGATGACACAAAGTTCAACAAATTTATGGGAATACTAAAGCAGCTAATAGTGAATATTCTTTTGGGGGAGGCACTAGAATAGATGCTCGAATATGCTAAGTTCATGAAGGACCTTTTGAAAAAGAAGAGAATAGTTAGCTATGAATTGGTGGATAATATTCATCTTTGTGGTGCCATTTCGACAAGATCCTTGGTACAAAAGAAAGAAGACCCGAGAGCATTCACGATCTCTTGTACTATTGGGTCGCTTGATTTTGCTAAAGCCTTATGTGATCTTAGAACGAGTATTAAGTTGATTCCTTTTTTTGTGTATAAGAGGTTGGGTTTAGGGGATCCTACACCCACAAATATACGATTGGTGATGGTAGAAAGGTCAGTAAAGCAACCAGTTGGGATATTATATGATGTGCTAGTAAAGGTGGATAACTTTATATTTCCTGCAGATTTTGTTATTCTGGACTGTGAGGTGGATTTGAGGTACCCATAATCTTGGGTAGACCTTTCCTCATAATCGGGAGTGTGCTTATTGATTTGAGGTATAATGAGATACTGTTCAGTCTTAATGATGAGGCAGTCTGCTTTGATTTGTGCCAGTCTATAAAGCAACCCAAGGTGATGAGTGTATTTTCTATCGTTGATGTTTATTATAAAGATGAGAAAGAGGTTCTAATTAAGAACAAATTCACTGTGGAAACTCTGGCTATAGTCTTGATACAATTTGATGGTGAAGGTATTAAGGAATACGAAGAGATAGTGTGTTCTTTGATGGGAATTGAATCCTCTTTATATACTTCCAAGAATATGGACTTTGATCTAAAAAATTGGCTAATACCACTGACTAAGCCATATATCAATTAGCCACCGATGTTGGAGTTCAAAGAGTTGCTAGGACATTAACGGTATAGGCAATGGAAATACTTTACTTGTGATAATTTCTGCAGATTTTATTGAACATCAGGTTGAGGCACTTATCTCTGTGCTTAGAAGATATAAAAGGGCTATAGTTTGGACTAATTCTGATATCATTGGTATTTCTCCCAGTATTCTCATAAGATTCATCTTGAGGAAGATTGCACACCAACCATTGAACACCAACGCCGCCTTAACCCATTGATGGAAGAAGTGGTTAAGAAGAAGATCATTAAATGGCTTGATATGGGAGTTGTATACCCCATCTCTGATAGTAAATGGGTAAGCCCCATCCAATGTGTGCCCAAGAAAGGGGGCATAACTGTAGTGGCGAATGAGAAAAATGAGTTGATTCCACTCAGTCTTGTTATTGGGTGGAGAGTTTGTATGGACTATTGTAAGCTCAATTCGTGGACTCTAAAGAACTACTTACCGATGCCTTTTATGGATCAAATGCTTGATCAGTTGGCGGGAAGAGGTTGGTATTATTTCTTGGATGAGCATTCGGGCGGCAACTAGATTTTTATTGCTCCAGAAAATCAGGAGAAGACGACATTAACATGCCTGTATGGTACTTTTGCTTTCAAGCGGATACTGTTTGGGTTGTGTAACGCACCTGCCACTTTTTAGTGGTGCATGATGTCTATATTTTCTGATATGGTAGAGGACACCTTGGCAGTGTTTATGGATAACTTTTCAGTGGTAGGTTATTCTTTTGAGCTGCGTTGGGTAAATCTGAGTATAGCAGTGCAAAGATTCGAGGAGTTTGACTTAGAGTTGAATTAGGATAAATGCCACTTCATGGTGAATGAGGGCATTGTCCTTGGTCATAAAATTTAGCTAAGGCAATTGAAGTCAACCGGGCAAAGGTCGAGGTTATTAAAAAAACTACCTCCCCTTATTTCAGTAAAGGAAGTGAGGAGTTTCCCTGGCCATGCAGGGTTCTATCATCAATTTATAAAGGACTTCTCCAAAATTGTAAATCCTCTTTGCAAGCTGTTGGAGAAAAAAGTCAAGTTCATATTTGATGATGATTGCAATAAGGCATCTGAATGCCTTAAGGACAAATTGGTTGCTTCCCCAATCATTTTTGCACTAGATTGGTTGACACCGTTCAAAATTATGTGTGATGCAAACGGAGTGGCGCTTGAGGATGTGCTTGGCCAAAAGAAAGACAAACTGTTTTACCCTATCTACTATGCGAGTAAGGCATTGAATGAGGCTCAGAAGAATTACACTATGACTGAGCAGGAACTTAACGCGGTGGTCTATGCCTTTGAGAAGTTCCATGCTTACTTATTCAGAACTAAAGTGGTAGTGCATACAGACCATGTCACTTTAAGGTATTTGATGGAAAAGAAGGATGCGAAGCCAAGACTAATCAGATGGGTGTTGCTCCTTCAAGAGTTTAACTTTGAAGTCAAATATTGAAAAGGATGCAAAAATCAAATTGCAAATCACCTATCTAGACTTGAGAGAGATAAAATAGTCAAGGATGAGTACGAAATCAATGATACATTTTTGGATGAAAAATCCTAGCTGATGTGCTTGAACAAGTACCTTGGTACATGGACTTTGTAAATTATGTGGTAAGTGAGATTATCCCGGGGAATCTTTATTTTCACCAAAGGAAGAAGTTTCTCCATGATGTGTTACACACTACTTTTGGTATGAGTCGTATTTATTTCAGCACTGTACAGATAATATTATTAGGTAGTGTATCCCAGAGCTGGAAATGCTGAGTATTCTAGAAGCTTGTCATCCTTCCCCAATTGGATGTCAGCATGAAGGTGACCGTACTTCAAGAAAGGTGTTGCAGAGTAGCTATTATTAGACAACCCTATTCAAGGACTCATTTGAATTTTTGAGAAAATGTGACCAGTGCCAGCGACAAGTATCAATCTCGAGGCATCATGAGATGCCCATGGCGAAGATGTTGGAAGTTGAACTGTTTGATGTCTGGGGTATCAATTTCATGAGGCCATTTGTGAGCTCTTATTGACTAAAATATATCTTGGTGGCTGTGGACTATTTCTCCAAATGGGTTGAAGCAGTTATTTTGGCTAATAATGAAGGAAAGAGAATGGTGGCTTTTCTAAAAAATAACATCTTCTCCCATTTTGGAGTGCCAAGGACTATCATTAGCGATGGGGGATCACACTTTTGTAACAAAACATTCTAGGCTGCATTCTTAAAATACGGTGTGAAGCAGCATATGGTGGCCACTCCATACCACCCAAAAACTAGTGTGTAAGTAGATGTTTTGAACCGGTAAATAAAATAAATCTTGGCTAAGATGGTGAATGCGAGTAGAAAAGACTGGTCTTGAAAGCTCGATGATGCCTTGTGGGCATATCAAACTGCTTTCTAGACACCTATTGGTATGTCACCATATCAGCTGGTCTACATTAAATCGTGTCACCTTGTGGTTGAACTAGAGCACAAGGCTTTTTGGGATCTTAAATGACAGAACATGAACTGGAAAGAAGCAACTGTGTTAAGGTTGGGATACTAAAATGAGATGGACGAATTCCATCTTAGAGCTTATGAAAGATCTGATCTGTATAAAAAAAAGGATGAAGAATTAACTTGACCAAAGAATAGAGAAGAAAGATTTTCAAGCTAGTGATTGGGTGTTATTATTCAGCTCTCGACATAATCTCTTTCGGGCAAATTGAAATCATAATGGTCAAGCCATTCAAAGTAAGTCATGTTTTCCATTAGGTATGGAAAGTCATGTTTTCCATTATGTGTGATGGAACTTGAAAGTAAAGATGGAATTCTGTTTAAATTTAATGGGCAAAGAGTCAAGATCTATGTTGGTCCAATGGATTATGTGAGGCTATAGTCCACTGTGTATCTTAATGAGTCTGAGTAGTGGAGATAACCAAGTCATGCCATGATAATAAATCAGGCGCTATTGGGAGGCAACCCAAATTGTTATGTTGTAATTATATTTGTTCTTGTTTTAAAGTTTGTGTTCATAGTGAATTGTTTAGGAGTGTAGGGATAAAGGTTAAATCGATGCTGTCTGCAAAATAGAATCAACGACCAAAGTTTATAGGTTATCAGGGAGCTGACGACCCGACACTTGATGTCGTCAGTTTGAGCAAAAATGAGCACCATTTCGGATAAGGGTGATGACCATAGCTAATAAGTCATCACCCTCATAATAAGCCGTTATGTGAGACCTTCAATTGAAACAAAAATGGGATGCAATCTGGATAAAGCTGATGACCAAGGCTGGTCGACTATCACTTATGTGATAAGTCGTCACACCTGGTCGTCAGAATAGCCAAAATTAGGTAACATTCTGCCTTAAGGTGATAATGTATATGACGGGCTATCAGACCTGTGATAAGCCATCATTAATCTTGGGCCTAGTAAGGAAGTCCGACCTGACCTAAACTCAACAGCCCTAATCTTTTAAGATTCCCGATAATAACCTTGTCCCATTCTATTTTTCTTTAGTGTATTAATTTTAATAGGTTTTCATTTATTACTCATTGGATAATTATAAAAAACAAAAAAATTAGGCTACATAGTGGCAATCACTTCATCTTTCCCATCTGTTTCTCCCTCAAAAGCAAATATTCAATTTTCTCTTCATCTTCTGAAAACCAAGTGGAAAAAGTGTGAAAATTTCTTTGAAAAATTAGTCAAGCTAACCTATTCTTCTCTGAGAATCTAAAAAATTCTCAAGTGAGAAGTCTGCAACTTAAGTCGACTGAGAGGTATGTTTCAAGCTTGTCTTTTTTTTCTTTGGTAAGTAGTGAGAATTACCCATTAATGAATGTTTTGAAAGCTTTGAAATGTTTATGACCAAGTTTTAGTAATGTATAGTGAGTTGGACTCCCAAGATCAATTAAATATTGCATAACTAAAATTTGTTCATGAACAAATACTTGTTATGTTAAAAAATATACCATTGTTCGGTAAAAATCCATTGCACTATAGTTTTTCAAGATTATTGAATCAAATTTGGGTGTAAGGTTTTATTGAAATTGTAAACTAGGGTTGCAAGTTCTAAATTTAGCAACAAATTTTAAAATCATAGCTTAAGAATTGAAAAGAATGGCTTAGTGAAGATGAATAGTGATGGCAATAAAGTTGATAAGTCATCAATAAAAGATAAAAAGGGCACCAAACTCTGTTGTAAGTTGACGTCGTAGCTGACGGACCGTCACACAAGTGATGACTTATTAGATCACGTCGTTAATTGAGTTGAAAAGCTCTTACATTCTATTGAGACTTGACGATGTGTCTGACGAGTCATCACTTAATTGATGATTTATCAGACCAAGTCTCTCTTGTTGCTCTAAAATGAGTCATTCTTCTTAAGGCTGACAAAATGGCTGACAGGCCATCACCCAAGTGATGATTTATTAGCCCAAGTTGTCACACATATGTTACTGAAAGTGATTCACTCTTGATTGATTACTCATTCTTAGGTGTTAAATGATTCTTTTCCCTTAATACAAAATTAACTATACCGCCAAAAGGGATATCAAAGAGAATATCCAAGAAGGTGACTAAGGAGAACTTGACTCAAAAAATCTTTAATGAGTCTGAGAGTGAAGAAGAAGAGCCACAACTTCAGAGATGCAAAATGAGGCAAAGTCTTAAGATAACCGAACCTCTTCCACAACCTGGAGAAGAGATAGTTAAGGAAGTTGATTTTGAGGAGGAAAACTCTTCTCTATCCGAGCATACATCTTTAGAGCAGCCCAACTCTGAGGAACCTTTATCAGAATACCCTTCTTCTGAGCACCCAACTGGTGAAGATTCTCATATAAGGGGAGATGTGATAAAATGCAAGAATCCTGATGTCCGAGAAAGTGTCAAATAATAGGTTCCCAGGGAAAATAGAATTTACCATAAAGAAATGCTAAGAACAAAAAAAAGAAGTCTTAAGAGGCCGATATGTGAAGAGATGAGGATCGTCACTACTGGGTTGAACAGGCACACTCGGATGGAGAAGACATTCAAAGAATATGATTTGGAATGGTCTACAAAGGGAGGTGAATCATTCGGCCTAATAGTAATCTAGGAGTTTTACGCAAACTACCAGGATACACTGGAGAATATGTGTAAGAAAGAAGAGAGAGATGCGGACTTGCCCAACATGAATAAGATTCCAGAGAGGGGAGTAATGGTGGATCTATCAGATATCACTATCAACAGGTTCCTCCATGGCCCAAACTTCATCCCTCCAGTCACTTCTTTGGAATTCTACTATAGGATACAGGAAAGGGGAAAACAACGCCCTTGGTTGGCACAGATTATAGCTGAGGGGGAGCTGGAATGGTTTAAAAATGCAAGTGTAAGGATTTTTAAGGCCTCAATGACTCAAGAGGAAAGATTTTGGTGGGGCATCGTCCGATCTAGATTGATGCCAATTGCTGGAGACAGCATTATAGGTGAAGATATAGCAGTTCTAGTGATGATTTTAATGTCCAACTTTCCCTTGAAATTCAGGGAAATTATTGCTGATAAGATGAAAATTTGGGCCACAAGACCCGACACTACATACCCTTTTCTTGTTTGGTTATAAAATTATGTGAGGCTTTTTGTGTAGCAGAGATTATAGGCTTGGATTAGGAGATTAATACTTTGAAAACTTATAATCCCATCAAGTATGATGAGAATCAACCTATGCTAGTTTTAAGCAATGAAGTAGGGGATAAAAATAATCTAGTTAGGACTGACGGAGTGTAAATAGCTGCTACTGCTATTGGTTCAACATAAAATATAGAGGTGTCAGTTCCCGAAGCTGTACAAGCAATATCTTCTACAGGGGCAGACTCAGTTCCTAAGAGTAAAGAAAATCCTATAGTTGCAGCACCGATGTCGGAGTACACCTTTACTCCTCTTAATTTCAGGAAGATAATGAAGCAACGGAAGAGGTTTAATGCACAATTGAAGCCATTTCCAGTCAATTTGAATTTTCTATGGATAAAAGAATTAAGGTAGCACTTAAAACTTTCCAAACTTTGTATGGACATATTGATGAGTTGGAGAACTATTTTAACGTAAGATTGAGTGAGATGTCAGTCCCTGACCTTGTAGTTTTCAAATCATCTTTGGACAAGGTGAAAGTTGATGTTGTGGCATTCAGTGCCACCAAATTGTGATATTTTCAGACCCTATATCTGAAGAATCTGAAAATGAAGATCCACTGTTTGACATCACTGGTAAACTAGTGAATAAAGGTAAAGAAAAAGGCCACAAAAAAGACAAAGGCAAGCAAAAAAAACTTATAGTGAGGAAGAAAGAAGAGCTAAAAATAAAGCACAGAGTAAGGCAGACTAAAAATAGCTTAAAAAACTTATGCAAAAATTAAAAGTGGAGGGTGAACAAATGGAAGAGGCATTAAGAGTGAGAGTTATGAGAGCCTTAGCTTGTAGGCCTCTATTGACGTTTGGTGAGAATGTTGGGGATTTTTTCACTCTGCCAACCATTGTGGTAGATGAGTCAGCATAGCCTGATGCTATTGATGTGATTGCTCCCACTGATAATGCAGTAGCAGAGTCAGTGGTTCATGATTTACACACTTAAAGCACTACAAGTATAACCTATCCCTTTTTATTTCAGTTTGTTAGATATGCATTAAGGGCAATGCATGTTCTTATTTGTGTGGTGGGAGTACTTGCAACCTATATATAACATGTTTAGAATAGTTTATGTTTAGAATTGTTTGTTGTGTTTGTGTATTTTGCATGCATGAAGAGTAACAAATACTATGTTGTAAGCACTATTGTGTTTGATTTTGAATCAATGATTGAAAAAAAAGTTGTGCCCACCAAAAATTTAATTGTGGGATTGATTGTTATGTGCATGAGAAACCATTTATGTCTAAAGAAGTATGCAAATATGGCACTCCTAGTTTGAGCCCAATATTGACTGAGTATTTAGTAATTTCCACACTATTCCATACCGTGAGAAAGTGAGGTCTTTGTTTTAAATATGTTCTGATTATGTGCATGCATCTAGAAATTTCCTAAAGTAATTCGTAGGGTCTCAAGTAGTTAGCTCAGAAGTGATCGCAGGCTATCTTTCATTAGTCAACCGTTCAACCAAGTCAAGTTACCCTTAGGTACACAATTATATTTCTATTTGATCCCTTTTTTAGGCAACACAATTCTTCTTTTTTTGACAAGCACTATTTTAGCCAAATCTTATTGGTCACGTTGCACTTCAACTTAGGTAAATCGCCTAACTTGAGGGTGGCTACATTGGAAGAGTTAATGATTGAAAGATGCAAAAGATAGTGTGAAGGTTGGTATAAAAAATAAATAAATAAATAAATAAAAAATTGTGCGGCTGCTGGGATTGCTAAAAATTATATGAAAGTTAGCCGGGAGTTGAATGCGAAGAAGTAAGTGATTGTAGCCAAGTTTTGTAAGTTAACCAATAGAGGCTAAGTTATCAATCATCAATCGACCTCCTTAACACCCACACTCTTATTATAAACTAAGAAAGTCCTGTAGTGATCTCAATCTAGATGAATCGAGCGGAATGGTAAAGGCTAGCTTATGGCATTGTAGGTACACAATTTAAACTTTCGTTCTAAGGGTGAGCGCTTTAATGCCTAGTTTCGGTGAAAACATCAAAATGTGTAGAGTCGGGAACCTCTTTCTTCTATGTGAGGGAATGTGAATAACTGTGGACTTTGTTAAATGCTTGATTGAATGCTTTCATCTTAGATAGGGGAATTTTTGTTTAAACTTTGAAGATGGTATGGCACCTTGATATGCTTGGTAAAAAAAAATCACATCCTCCTTCTTATTAGTACAAAATAAAGGACACAAATGCTACTCATTACATTAATGTTTTGGTTATGTGCATAATACTGTGTTAGTTGATTGAGGACAAGCAAGTATTTTAAGTTGAGGGTGTTGATGTACGAGATTTTTTCTAGCACATTTAAGGCTTTTAACTCAGAATAATTGTAAGTTCTTAAGTAACTTTTGTTGTTTTTGAGTAGATTCTATGTGATATTGTGGGTAAGTCAAGATGCATGGAAAACCTATGATACCTAAATCAAGAAGGATGAATTTTGATAAAGTAGATAGGAAGATTTGGGTTGTCTAATAAGTCGTCAACCATCTGATAAGTCGTCAAAAGGGGTCTTCAGCAAAAGACAGTGTGAAATAGCTGAAGGGAAGAGTTGGAGACCTAGTCTTATAGGTCGTCAACTGAGTGATAGGATGTCAACCCAGGTCGTGACACATAAGCAGTGAGTAGAAATTGGAGAGAAAGGTTGATGACTTAGTCTGATAAGTCATCAACACCGTGATAAGCCATCAACCCATGTCGTCAGCTATGGAGAGAATTTTTTGTGATTTTAAATTTAAATCCAAAATTATCTCTTGAGTATTTAAGGAAAATATCTTAGGGTTCCAGGAATCTTGAATTTATTCCAAACAATCGTTTTTTGATATTTTTATCTGAATTTTTGAATTAAGTTTTTGGGATTATTATTGTGGTTTTGAGAATTCTCTTATTATTTAGAAGGAATAATGATCCTATATCTTCATCGTTTGTAAGTTAACTACTATTGAATTATGAATCTAATATATGTTTTTTCTTTCTATATTATGAGGAACTAATTCTCGTTACCCGAGTTGTGGGATCTATTAGTTTGGTCTTGTGAATTCATTAGTTGATCAAGAATCTCAAGGAATTAGGAACTCCTTGATAATTCTTTTGTTGTGCATATTGTCTATTGGTTGCAAATAATAGATTAAACCAGATTATTGGTTTGCTTGAAGTAAGAGATCAATTTAATAGGAAGTAAATTATCAACGGGGATTTGGAAGCATTAAACTTCCATTTAATGATTAATGCTGTAGCAAGGTTAATTACCTCAAGATAAGATCTGGCTAAGTATACGGATTTCCTAAGTTCATAAAAATTAGGTAATATAATATCTAAATAGGTCGAGAGATATTTAGATAGTACTTTGATAATGATAATCTGTTGTGCCAACATGTCATAAGAATCTTGAGCTATAACTAGTGTATATCAAGCACCAATACGCATAGTGAATACAACTCTGGATTTTGCATAACATTGATTTGAAACATTGAAATATTAATTGCAACCTGTTAAAACGAAGTGAACAATATCTTTTGTTTAATCTTTGAAAACCCCTATTTATAGAAAGCTATTAACTATTAGTCGATTGAATCATGAATAACTTAAATTAACACCATATTCCCTGTTGGATTTGACCCCAAACTAGTTGGGTTATATATTTGAAGACGACCGCTTACTCTCTCATAAGAGAGGTGTAATTTGGGCATATCAGTCATATAAGCTATAGCCCTCTGAAAAAGGTATATCATCAACATTATTCAAACCACTAGGTTCACTAAGAGTGATTGTACCATCTTTAAATATGATGTTGTACTTAAAAAGAGAAGGATAAGTCCATTAAGTCGGATTAGAACATGTAAGTTCACTCTCAATAACACAATTATCAAGTTCCAAAGAAGTTTCAAATACATAATCATCCCTATGAGCAAGACAAACAAGACTAACAGACATGCTCAAAGGGCCACTCCTGTTTAGTTGACCAAAATTTTCAACATCTATCACTAACTTGATGTTCATTAATCATATCACAATCATCCTCAAGTGGTATACTTTTTTCATCCAAAAGTTGGTCAGTACAATTTTCACAAGACAATTTACCATTATTCAACACATCGACTTCAACACTAGGTAGACTCAAATTGATCTTACTAGAAGAATCAATGAGGCGATCAATAGGATCAACTAGTGTTTCCACACTTTCAATGGGTAAATCATCATCAAGAGGCAAACAATAATGAGACTCACATATAGATAAGATACTACTTACACTTAATGTGCTACTAGCCACACAACTATCACTCACATTTACAAAAGTGTAAGAGCTAGCTATTTTACCTTAAAGTTCTTATGAATATTCTACTTTTCCTTGGAAGTAAGTTCCTTCACAAGACTTGGAATCATCTAAAATTTCCCTCATCTGAAACATCCTAGGTTTTGACCCTTAGTAAATTCCCTGGAAATCCATTCTATAGACCTAATACGACTTATGGGTACGAGCCATATGTACGAATACAAGTGATATGGTTCTATTGTATGCTAACAAATATTAGTTTGTGGGATGGTTTTGATCACTTGAATGATCACAACATAGAGCTGTGAGTCATAAGGGATTTATATGAGTCGTATTAGGGACTCGTATATTAGACAGTGCTTGATCCCTTGGTATTTCATTCTTCCAAGGATACGGGTTATGCATACGGATCGTATATTATAGTTAAGACTTGGTTTGAAGATTTGTATATTGGACAGTGTCTGATCAAAGGGTTGAGTCATAGATATGAGTGGCGGATACCAAACCGTATAGGAGGGCAGACTCATATAGGTTATTCGTATCCCTACGATGGATTTTAAAGGGATTTAAATAAGGGTATTCTAGATATTTTCCTACTTACCGTACTTAGGACCCACGACTTTTAATACACTTAGGAAGTTATTTACCCTATTATTCTATTCATTAACACTTAGAAACTATTTCAAAATATCCTATAATTCTCTCAAGAGCTTTTGGGGAAAATAGGATAGGGTTTTATCTTAAGGATTATTTCAAGGATTTCTTTGGTGATTTATTTTAGTCAATTCAATGGTATACGGCATGATTCTCTTCCCTCATTGTAATTTCAACTAAAGACATGGTTTATATAATTTGATTTCATGGTTTTACTATTTTATGACTATTATTTTTCAACTATTATTGGGGGTTTTGATATAGAAAACTTGGTTAGGATTTACTATGATTTTAATTATTCTTTTATATGAATTAATAGTGGTTTTGGAAAATTGGATGTCATGGTAGTGGTTTAATGATTTTTAGAATTAATTTGGTTAAAATATTCCCCCAAGTTGTTTGATAAAATGCTTGTAGAGATATGTTCATTGCATTGAATTCTTTTAATAGTACTCTTGCATAGTTTAAACTAGATAAAGGATTTATGCATAGCTTAAATGGTTTGAAAAGGCTAAAGGCTAAATTTTTATGCTTGTGAAAAACATGAAAGTTTCCCAAGTGTATTTGATTTAGCTAGGGATATTACTTCCAAGTAAGGGGTGGTATGGCGATAGAACTAATATTGGCCTTGGTTAATAAATGGTAAATATATTGTTTGGACATTATTTTAATTGAGTATTAATGGCGGGAAGTGTAGGTAACCCGTAGAAGGTGGCGGTCCCTGGGGGACCAAAACTCAAAACATATATTTGCTTATATGAGGGGTCTTCAATGACTATGTACGAGTGTCATATTTTATATTGGAGAGATGTACTATTCATCCCATGGGATGTTCCTTCTTCGTGCGACTACATGCACTAGGCCTTTTCAAGAGGGGAGCTGAACTTATATCGCCCGAGGGTGGTTTGGACGGCTAAGCTACACAACCTATGTAAAGGTTTTAAGTGTAGGCTAAACCCGATTCCCTTTCACAGCACATATATTTGTATGGTTGTATGAATTTTGGATAGTTTTACTTGGTTTTATGAGTGGAATTATTTTATCCTTATCTTGAGTTTTATGATAGTGGTTACTTGCTAACCTCATCTACTTATGGTTGTATACCCATGATATACAAGAACCAACTATTCCACTTCTCCTATTTAGCATGTGGCTTTGGTATCAATATTTGGGCTGATGTGTTAAATTTTTATCCTTTAGAAGGCATTATTTTATGTTATGGATTTCTTTAGACACTTTTTTTTTATTTTGGATGTTGTTTTTTTCATGGTTTGGGGTATATCCCAACTAGATACTTTTACTCTTTCATTTAAAGGCTTTGTGTTACTTCTAGGGATTGATATGGGCGGGAGCAGGATTTGTGACGGTTTTGGCATTGGAATAGGTTGGTGGTCTAACATCATTGGTTGTTCCATTATATTACATTTTGGGATTGATTTTAATATTATGTTTTGGTATTCCCTTTGTCTTATGGTCTATGGTTTAGTTTGGTCTGGTTGGACAGTTGGTGTGGTATGGTTGGAATCGGTTGGGTCAGTCATAGTGGTGACCCTTTTAAAGAGTCTTAATGAGAACAATAATGCTATCTTGTTATATGTTCAAAATTCATTCCATCTAATATTAGATATAGGCAGTTAGGTTAGGTAACAGGGGGTGGTCCCTAGTCCCAGTAGAACTTGGAATGACCATTATGACAAGACCCAGGTTCGAGTCATGTCAATTTGGTATTAGAGCCTAGGTTCATGGTCAATTAGGAAGTCCACAAAATAATGTCGAGCAGAGTCTATTTTAGAGGTGTGAATCCCATCACACTCATAAGAGAGAGGCTGCAAGACATTAAGGAATGTTTCACTTTCTTGGTATTCTATCTTCAATCTTGAGCTCTAAATCCTAGAATCTCCTCTAATCCCTATTTGTTCATCTTTTAGATCATGCCTCTTAGATATGGAACACAAGGAAATTATTTTGTCCCATCTGGGATGATATTAAAGGGGTGCATCCTACGTCTGGAGTACATTTTTGATCTCATAGTCCTATTCTTGATGGTGTTGGAGTTCTTTCTATTCTTGCTAGTTCTCCTCAGTTTCCTTAGAGCAATGTGATGAATGTAGAATTTCATCAGTCTATTCATTTTATTGCCCAATTAGTTGCTGCTCAGGCTGAGCAGGACATGACTGATACTTTGTATGCTGAGGCTACAAGGGTTGGTTAATTTAAGAAGACCCCGTTGCCGCTCCCCGCTGCCCTCCGTCACTGACCTCCGGTTCTAATCCGCTCTTCCCCCCTCCGTTCATACCCCCTCTCCGTCCATACCCCCCTTCAGCGCCGGCGGGATACAACAGCCCCCCCTCCCACCTCGGTCTCCAGCCAACCGCCGCTCGGTCTCCAACCGCCGATTCGGTCTCCAACAACTGAAGCTCAGTCTCCAGCCGCAGCTCCTCCAGCACCCGCCGCTCGGTTGCCAGCAACCGCAGCACCTAAATAATGACCAGTTCCCTCGGTCTCTAGCAGCCACAACTCTATCTCAACATCGGAATCCCTCAAAACCTGGTCAACGCTGGGCTTTGGTTTCCGGCTTGGTTTACAAGCGTAACCCGGTGACTTCTAACCTTTGTTATTTCATTCTTCATATTATGCTAGTAGTAGCCCCTGTACCTTGACTTGCGTTGGATTTGTTGATATTGTCTGTTGTCTGTTGTTGCTGTTGCTGTGGTCATTTCTTGTACTGCTTTGGATTGGGTTATCGGCTTAGGAATCTGTTTTTGGGGCTGTGGGTGTTGAGTCCAGTGGGGTTTGCTCTCTAGTTGAGTTTAGTTTCTGTTCCTGGATTATTCCTTTGAATTTGTGTGAGCCTTGTATTTCTTGTTGCTGCTTTGCTACTACCATTATTTATATCTTCATATTTTCTTATACTTTCGTGTAGTTGTGGCTGTGGGCTGTAATGGTTGGATAGGGTCATGTCCGAGGGGGTTGGGGCGTAGGGCCGTGGTGGGGGCGGGGGATGAGGAAAGGGCGGGAGTGGGAGGGAGGCCAAGGTTTGGCCACGGGAGGGGGGAGGTAGGCTGAGGGTTGGGTCTTGGAATATAGGAACCCTTTAGGGTAAGTCCATAGAGCTTGTAAAGATCCTTATGAAGAGGAGGATCAGTATTGCGTGTGTTCAAGAGACCAAGTAGGTAGGGTCTAAGGCTAGGGAGGTGGATGGTTACAAGCTGTGGTACTCTGGGAGCGAGAGGCATAGGAATGGAGTTGGCATCTTAGTAGATGAAGAGCTTAGAGGTCAGGTAGTAGAGGTGAAGAGGATCAAGGATAGGTTGATGACTATTAAGTTGGTCATTTGGGGGTTTACCCTGAACGTGTGTAGTGCCTATGCGCCGCAAGTGGGATCGGAGGGGGAGGAGAAGATGCAGTTTTGGGAGGCTTTGGAGGAGGTGGTGAGAGGCGTCCCTAGCTCGGAGAAGATTGTTGTAGCAGGAGATTTCAATGGGCAGATCGGGGTGTTACCGGGAGGCTTTGGTGATGTGCATAGTGGTTTTGGTTTTGGGGAGAGAAATGAAGAGGGGGCTACTCTATTAAAGTTTACGAGGTCCTTTGGGCTGGTGGTGGTGAACTTGGGCTTCCCAAAGAAGGACGATCACCTAATCACCTTTCGAAGCGAGATAGCCAGGACCCAAATTGACTTTTTGTTGCTTAGGAAAGGGGATAGGGCGTTGTGTAAGGACTGTAAGGTCATCCCAAGTGAGAATCTTTTGACCCTGCATAGGTTCTTGGTTATGGATTTGGGTATAAAGAAGAGTAGAAAGAGGAGGAGTAAGGAGTGTAGACCTAGAATTAAGTGGGGTGGCTTGACGCCAGTGAATGCGTGGGAGATAGGGGAGAAGTTGGCGAGAATAGGGGTGTGGAAGTGTAGGGGGGACGTGGATAATATGTGGGATAGGGCGGATAGGTGCATCAGGAAGAATGTAAGTGAGGTGTTGGGTGTTTCTAGGGGCCGGGCCGAGCATCATCGGGGGGATTGGTGGTGGAATGAAGAGGTGGAGAAGAAAGTGGGGACCAAGAAAGGGGCGTATGCTAAATTGGTTGAGAGTAAGGACGAAGAAGAGAAGCGGGTAAACAGGAAATAGTACAAGCTAGCTATGAAGGAGGCTAAGTCAGCAGTCACGACAGCTAAGACGGCCACTTTTGAGAGCTTGTATGCAGGGTTATAGGGGAAAAGAGGGGAGAAAAAGTTGTTTAGACTCGCTAAGGCTAGGGATAGGAAGGGTTGTGACCTCGATCAGGTGAGGTACATTAAGGGAGAGGACGGTAGAGTGTTGGTGGAGGACGGCCACATTAAGAATAGATGGCAGTCGTACTTTCATAGGCTCTTGAATGACGAAGGGGATAGAGCTATTGTGTTAGAGGAACTGGAGCACTCAGAGGAGTGTCGGGATTTTAGCTATTGTAGACGTTTTAAGGTAGAAGAGGTTAGAGAGGCTATTCGCAGGATGCAAAGGGGTAGGGCGACGAGGCCGGACAAGATACCGGTGGAGTTTTGAAAGTTCATTGGAGAGGCTGGTGTAAGGTGGTTGACTGGATTGTTTAATGAAATCTTCAAGACTGCAAAGATGCCCGAGGCTTGGAGGTGGAGTACCATGATCCCTCTCTATAAGAATAAGGGTGACATCCAGAGTTGCAATAACTATAGGGGGATTAAGTTATTGAGTCACTCTATGAAGATTTGGGAGAGAGTGGTTGAGGTGAGGATGAGACGGATAGTGTCTATTTTGGAAAAGTAGTTTGGATTTATGCCTGGCCGCTCGACGACGGAGGCAATTCAGCTGGTGCGGAGCTTGGTGGAACAGTATAGGGAAAGGAAGAAGGACCTGCACATGGTGTTTATTGACCTGGAGAAGGCTTATGACAAAGTCCCCAGGGAGGTGCTTTGGAGATGCTTGGAGGTGAGTGGAGTACCGCTGGCATATATCAGAGCAATTAAAGATATGTATGATGGAGCAAAAACTTAGGTGAGGACGGCGGGAGGAGACTCAGAGCATTTCACTGTCTTGACAGGTTTGCATCAGGGATCTACTCTTAGTCCCTTTTTGTTTGTGTTGGTGATGGATGTGTTGACGCGGCGTATTAAAGGGGAGGTGCCTTGGTGTATGCTTTTTGTAGATGATGTAGTTCTGATAGATGAGACTCGAGGGGGTATGAATGACAAATTAGAGGTGTGGAGGCAAACTCTTGAGTCTAAAGGGTTCAGGATAAGCAGAAGCAAGACAGAGTATGTGGAATGCAAGTTTAATGACGTGAGGCGGGAGAATGAGGTAGTAGTGAAGCTGGAATCACAGAAGGTATGTAAGAGGGATAGTTTCAAATATCTCGGGTCCGTGATCCAGAGTAACGGTGAGATTGATGAGGATATCTCGCACCGTATTGGGGCGGGATGGATGAAGTGGAAGCTCGCGTCGGGGGTGTTGTGTGACAAGAAGGTGCCGCCCAAGCGGAAAGGCAAATTCTACAGGGTGGTAGTCCGTCTGGCCATGTTGTATGGAGCGGAGTGTTGGTCAGTTAAGAACTCCCACATCCAAAAAATGAAGGTGGCAGAAATGCGGATGTTGCGCTGGATGTGTGGGCTGACTAGAGGGGATAGAGTTCGGAATGAGACTATCCGGGAG